>NC_081196.1:58770147-58987647 GCF_902713425.1 Acipenser ruthenus
TTCCATAGGTTGACTGCACTCGTTTCGGAAGACGCGTGCTCATCTCTGTCTCTCCCAAGTTAGTGCAGGGGTTGTAGCGGTGAGCCTGGTTGAATAACAATCGGACATTCCAAATTGGGAGAAAAATTGGAAAAAATAATTTAAAAAAAAGAAAATACAGGTACCTATTGTAGTATGTTTGCACATACCAAGTCACATACATATTCTTGAACTTGTTTTCTTTTTTACTGAATGTTTGTCAACTAGGATTATTGCATAGCACATATGAAAATGGTTTGTGGTATGTAGAGATCTGAAAGAAAATTCACGCTTGAGGTTTATGTAACAAATAAAATAGCTGCCAGTGTTTTGCTTTTATTCTCTATTTACTGCAGTTTTATAGCATGTTTTATAACATGGTATTTCTGCAGTTTTATCAATATTTTACCATGGTTATACTATGCATTTACCATAGTTTACCCTGGTTTGCAATGTTTATCAATATGCTTTACCATACATTTTACCATACATACATTCTAAAATGGTGGACCCCAATTAATTACAAACTCACATACATTTAACTTTATTTTAATTTATTCGTTGTCATTTTCTTTTTTCTCTATTTTAAGAAAACCAAATGGAATTAGCAAAACAAATTGCGGGAGTTGTGCAGATTTGTTTTAGATTTGTTGTTCAGTAGATTATCCTTTTTTTGCTGTTTTTGTTTATGTTACCAGGGACTTGATCTGATTCAGATGCTTAACGTTACCAGTGGAAGATTGAAAGCTGACTTAAATCCTAACTGATTAAGATCTAGACTGGAACAGTTTGTTCTTTTAATGCATCTTTTAAAAGGGGAGTTAAAGATCAGGTGTTTATATGATAGCTATACTCTGTGGTCATGGTTGTAACTAGCTATGAGGACACCCAGGTTGTGTCCTCGTTTTTTTTTTTTTTGCATCAATATTATTTATTATTATTATTTATTTCTCAGCAGATGCCCTTATCCAGGGCGACTTACAATTGTTACAAGATACCACATTATTTTTTTACACATTATTTTTTATATACAATTACCCATTTATACAGTTGGGTTTTTACTGGAGCAATCTAGGTAAAGTACCTTGCTAAGGGCACAGCAGCAGTGTCTCTCATCTGGGATTGAACCCACGACCCTACGGTCAGGAGTCCAGAGCCCTAACCACTACACACTGCTGCCCTTATCAATGCTGATGCTCATGTCAAAATTCTGGTAAAGTACAAAATACTCCATAATTTTCTCTGTTGGTTTGCCGTGTAACATAGATTTGTAGGTTGAATAGTAATTACCAAGCAGTCATATAAATACAGTCAGCTATAGCTTGAATCCTAAGTTTGACCTCGGTAGAATGTCAGCTCTGGTTACGATGCTGTCTGCGGTATTTTACTTGATGTACGGAGAAAGAACATACTACAGACAATGTATTTTGATGCCACTGCAATGAAAATTAAAGGAATACATAAGAATGAGAAATATAATTAATATGAGTACCCTACTGCATGCCAGTAACATGCAGTGGCTTTGCCAGCCAGGAGCACAGGGTTTTACCCAGTGGCACTGGAACCATTTTTATCGTGGGGGTGTTGAAAGCCATTGAACAAAACTGTAACCCCTGTATATGAGGGAAGCCATGCATTCAGTTGCTAAGCCAGCACCTGTTTATCTATTTAAGTTAAAAAAATCTTTAACCACAGCTTTAACAACATGCTTACCATAAATACTGCAATTTAGAAATGTTTCCTTGTAAAAACAGGTTGAACAGTCGTGTTTTAGTTACAGCAGTCGTTGTAGATAAGGGCAGTCAGAAGGCTCCAAAGGTTGACTTTGGAGTCATGCTGATACACTTTCTCATGAGGAAATGGACATGCAGCGTGTGAAGAATGTCACTGTGTACATGTGTTTTTAGTATTGTTCCACAAAGCAACACTCCCATTTAGTGGCATATGTGACAAGCTGATTTTAGAATGTGGTGCCGCTGAGAATTTACAATAAACATTCTACTGTATACAAGCTTCTAATGTGTTCCAACTACTGACTGACTCTCGTGAGATTGAACCGTGCCATTTATATCCACCTCTGCTGGTCTATTATCGTGTTCCAAAGCAATGTAAAATGGTGCAGTGCATGCCACACACCTCATAAGATTAATGAAACTAACAGGATTTCTCATTGCACCAGCAGGTGCACAGCACCCCTGTACTTCAAGCCAGGGGGTGCTACTGCACCACCAGCACCCCTAGTTCCTGCGCCCGCTGGGCCTACCCATGTGTTTTGAAACATGATCACCCACACGATCACCCAGTGCTCACAATACGCTTAAGTAATAATCCCGGAGAAATCGGTCCACTCCTGTTTTAATTTAGCTCTCAGTTTTCAGAGATAGTAAATACAAGAACCAGAATTTAAATAGATATTGGTAGTGGAAAACAGAAGGTAAACCAAAAATAACAAATAAAGAAATCCCAGTTGTCAATCTATGAGGATACTTCTTTCCAAGCATGACTGATATTCAACACACATTTACAAATTAGTTGTACATGTCAGGTAATGTACTTCAACCACAGAAAACAAAACAAGATAATATAAAATAGAATTTGGTTTCTGTCATGAAAAACAGAAAAAAATACAAGGCTTTGTAATATATATTCTATGAGCTCTGGATTGCAGGACTTATTGAATTTATTTAACTCTAAACAAGCTTAAATGCAAAACTACCAGATGTAAAAGTCAAGTAATTACAGTACTTATGCTTGAAGCAAACTGTGATGTCAATGGGATTGTCAACAAATGTTGTGTAAACTCTAAAACGCCTGTAACTTTGAGGTATTCACACATTCTGACTGCAAGTCTCAGGTAAGTTGTGCCCTTAAGCTCTCGTGCTGCACTCAGAATGATGTGGCAATGTTGCAGAAACTAGAAGAATGCATAGCAACGCAACCACAGAAACTCCCAAAACTTGTGTGGACGCCTGAACTGGGAGCAAGCCAACAAGGAGCTCCCACTTCATATGTTTTAAACGTTTTCTCTATAACTGTGTTGGAATTTTAAAGGACCCATTTTACTTTTTTTTTTTTTCTTACTAATGATTATAATTCATCCGGTGGTCAGTTTAAGGTCCAGAATATATCATGCACTTATTAAGACTTGAACTCTTGAATGCACTATGACAGCATTTTGTGGGATTCACTGCGAACTTGGGAAGAAGATGCAAGCACTACTTATTTATTTCCAAATTCACTTGCTCACTTCTCTCTCTTTATGGTGCTTCCAGACTGTTCCCGTTGATATCCCGCTTCCATTGCTTGCTGCTTTATAATGTAGATACCTTCAACTCCCTTTAGGACTGTGCAGTCCTTGTGGTTACCCATGTATCTGCAGTGAATGTTTATTACACTGTTTCAAACAGACCTTTACCACAGAACATTTACACAGTTAAATATCAGTTAGCAATGCTTTTACCATGCGTATACTGTCTTTTTACCAGCTGTAACGTGGTCATAAACCATTGTTTCAGCCAGGCATGATCCATTGTTTTCATGCCTAGCTGTGCTTTAACAAGCTTCCTCTATGGTTTTTGTTGTATTCCCCTTTTCCAGTGTACCACATTATTAAACAGGAAAGTGTTATTACTTCCTTCACCTCTCCCTAGCTTCCAGCATCGCAGCACACACTGGAAGCCTCACCACAAAGTCTGTATTTACAGTATTTTGACAATTTGCATGAGCCAGAGAATCGATTCAAACAAATTAAACAAAGACAAATGCACCTCAGACATTTAAAGTGTTTCTAATAAAGAGAACAATTTACTAGAAGGTACTAAAGGCATTAAAGGTGATTAAACCTAAATCACTCATCAAAACATATCAATACTGTGAAAGCTGAAAGCTCTCACAGTATTTTAGAAAATGAAAAACAAATCCTGTGTTGAAAGAAAACTGCTAAAGAAAAAGCAAGGCAGCGTTTTGCTGTCACAACCTTTAAATTATTTAATTCTATACTATTAATTGCTTTATTTCCACATGTATTTGATGGCAAGCACCATTATTAGCTTTTTTTTAACCTTCTCCAAGCTTCTTGTAAATTATGTTGTAAAATCAGTGCAGCTGTTCACAGTGAATGTGTTAGAAAGTCTATCAGAAATCCAGCCTATAGCTTTTCAGTCACACAACCCTCAATGTATTCATTGCCCACTGGTTGTAAAATATTCTACTTAATGACACCTAAAAATAAAAAAACTGTAAAGCTTTATAATAAGCGACAGTAATTAAAGTTTAAACTGTAACTAATATAACAAAGTATTCTTACATTATTCATGTTAGTTCATGAGTAATTGCATTTGAATTTCTGACACATTAGAAAGTCTATTGTTTGCTGTGCTGTCAGATTCTATGATATTGCTACTAGTTCTCCATTTTTATAAAGGTGTTTGTTCATGAAGTTTTATATGGACTGTATGTTTTGAATTTAACCCTGTCATGCCCAAGCATGTTTGAAATGAGAAAAATGACTTTATTTATGTAACATGACTCTTGTTTCTTGTACAGAACACTGGCTAAGCCTTGTATCATATGTGATACAGAAATGGGCATTACAGGGTTAAAAACAGTAGCTAAAACACATTCCATACACTACCGGATGCTGCAGAGATTAAAGGGGGGTGTATTGCAGAGTAAGAATAATGATGTCCAACTTGTTTGAGCATGTAGTGAGGCATTTTACTTTGTTTTTATATAACAATCGTCAGCATTTATAAGGTATAAACGTCAGATTCTTAAGCTTCAGTGCACCCATGCCAATTGGTTGTAGTTCAAGAGAAATTTGCATTGGGGGCGTGTTCATTTTCTTTCTGTTTAGCAGATGAATGACTCTTACAGTCAAACTCAGCACACAGAGAAAATACAACAGAGCTGTACTTCTGCACAATTTCTATGTATCGGTGCCAGTGTTTTTTTTGTTTTTTTTTAGTATAATACAAGTAAGGAAACATGTTCCATAGAAGAGCCTTCAGCGCACAAGGAATATTGCAGGTACAAGACTAGAAATGTAAAAACCTTTTAAAGTTTTCACATTTGTTTTTAGTGTTAACATTTGTGCTAGAATGATTTTATTCTAAATAATATGCACTGTTTGATGGTGGTGCATACAGTATGTGGATGTCATTTTTTTACATAACTGAGGGGGATGAAACAGCAGTGAGTAATATTATAAATGTATATATTAATGTAAAGTGTTTAACTAGATTATATGATTATGTATTTCTGTTAATCCTTATATCATCTTTTGTTATTTGATTCATTAAGTTTATTAATATGATTCTGCTTCAGTCATCACATTTGAATGTTTACTGCACTCCGTATTTCATAATACAACTGATGTTTACGTATGTCATGTTGCTTTTTTAAACTGAAATGGTAACTGATAATTGTATTCTTTTTAGGGGTTATTCATTCTTCTGCTGTTCATTGGACCTTTCAACTGCTTTTCAAGTTACAGCCAAGCCAACGAAATAATTTATACAATAAATGAAGGATTACCCAAGGGAACACTAATAGGAACCATTGGAGCGGATTTAAAGTTGGATTTCTCTGCTGATCCCCCTCTTTCATTCAATCTGGCGTCAAAGAAGATCAGTGGTCAGTATGTGAACCTAAATAACACTACAGGGGAACTGTACGCAGCTGCCATCGAAATTGACAGAGAAGCACTTTGTCCAGATAATTCTGACAATCAGGCTTGTATCTTATTTTTTGACATTCTCATCCTACCACAGCAATATTTCAGATTGGTGAAAGTTAAAATCATAGTAAAAGATGTCAATGACAATTCACCCAGATTTCCTGTTTCTGAGATTCAGGTTTTTGTTCCAGAAAATGTCCAGATCAACTCAAGATTTGCAATCGAGCACTCTGCTGTCGACCCTGACATTGGAATTCATGGAGTACAGACTTATTGGCTGGGTAACGATTATGGAGTATTTACCTTGGATGTGGAAGAAAATGAAAATGGTGACCTGACACCCTTCTTGATTGTGATAGGTTCCCTTGACAGAGAAAGCAAGGATGAATATGTTACTGATATAATAGCAGAGGATGGAGGAACTCCACAGCATTTAGGAACAGCTACCCTGAAAATAATCATAACAGATGTGAATGACAATTGTCCTGTATTTACTGAGTCCCAAATTAATGTAACAATATACGGAAATGCTGCCAATGGAGCCCATGTTACCAGAGTTCACGCCTTCGATTCAGATTTGGGGTCTAATGCCCAAATATCATACGCTTACAGTGAAAGGGTGCCGCAGACCTCCAAGGCTTTATTTAATCTTGATACAAATTCAGGGATCATTAAAATCAGTGGTATAATGGATGGTAACACTGCTCAGCGTCACAGACTAACAGTACTTGCAAATGGACTTGGTTGTATACCAGCCGTGACCGTTGTGATAGTGAACATAATAAAAGTATTTTTCAATCCTCCAGTCGTGGTGCCACGCTATATAGCTTCTGTGGTAGATGGCACAGTGTATTTGAAGGAATCAGAGCCATCCTACTCACCAATAGCATTTTTCACTATAAAGGATCTAGATCAAAACCAAAAGGTGGATTGCCATCTGGAAGGTCATGGACCTTTCAGATTATCAACTTACAAGACGTTTATTAATGAATATTTGTTAGAGACTACAGAGACTTTGGACTATGAGTTAAAACAAAACTATGAATTGACAGTAGTTGCTAAGAACTCCCAGGGTCTTGTTGTAAAAACCGTCATTAATGTGCAACTAATAGATGAGAATGATAACCCTCCAGTTTTTAAGCAGTCTTTGGTTGATTTATTACTGGAAGAAAACAACGCTCCTAACACATTCCTGACAAAACTACATGCGACAGATGAAGACAGTGGAGAAAAAGGTCAAGTGTTGTATATTCTAGGGTCTGATGCTCCTTCAGTTTTCACATTGGACAAAGTTTCTGGAGTTCTTATGGTTACCACATCTCTGGACAGAGAAGAAAAGGAAGAGTACAGATTTACAGTTAGAGCTGTGGATTGCGGCTCACCGTGCATGGAATCCATAGCTACTGTAATCATCACAGTGCTTGACAGGAATGATAACAGCCCACGATTTATCAACAAGGATTTCAGCTTTTTTGTACCAGAGAATGTTCCAGGTTTTGGCCAAATTGGAGTTATTTCAGTGAGCGATGCTGATTCAGGAAAGAATGGGTTGGTCGCTCTATCTATTGTTAATGGCAGCAACATTTTTGTCATTGACACAGGGAAAGGGGTATTAAGGGTCAAAGTGCCTTTGGATAGAGAACAAAACAGTTCTTACTTGATTTGGATAGAGGCTGTAGACGGTGGAGAGCCTGCTCTCTCATCTAGCACTATGATTACGGTTTTGCTTTTGGACGTCAACGACAATCCACCTTTGGTTTTGTTTCCTCAGTCAAATCTGTCTTATATGCTGGTGCTACCAACAACTCTTCCAGGCTCCTCCATAACAGAAGTCTATGCAGTAGACAAAGACACAGGAATGAATGCAGTGATAGCCTACAGCATCATTGGAAGAAAGGGGCCTCGGCCCGAGTCATTTGAAATCGACCCTGGTACAGGTAACATCACTTTGCAGAAAACACTGAAGCAGAATGATTGTGGCTTGTACAGACTACTGGTTAAAGTCAGTGATCATGGACAACCAGAGCCTCTTCATTCAACAATTATGGTTAACCTATATGTCAATGAAACATTAAGCAATGCAAGCTTTATAGAAAGTTTACTGAGAAAAGACCCTGACATCACTGTAGAGCCACCAGAACGATTGGCAGAGCCTGCCAAGAGAAAGTTAGACCCGTTTCCCTGTTTTCCTGTATTAATAGCACTTTCTGCTGCATGTCTTGGGCTTCTGTTAGTAGTGATTCTAATGTCTGCCTGCATCTGCTTAAGGAAACAAAAGAAGCACAAATATAAAGAAAGAAGATTGGAAGTAGAGATACCGTTAAATACAAACAAGGATTTCCAGGCAAATGAAAAAAAGATGATGGAGATTTCCAGTATATGATACACCACTGGAACTAAAATCATGTTTACAAAGCTCTGTCAGTCAATCTATGTTGGGAGTATTATTTAACTTGAAGGTCACTGTATATAAAATGGCAACAAAATAAATTATATTAAGATGTATATTGTATATAAATGTTTACAATTTTATAATATTATGCAATATTATGGAATAGTTTAGTGGAATGCATATTATTGCTGGCTGTGCACTGTTTCTTTGCCTGAGAATTCTGGATGTGTCAATCAGATGATTAATTTTGAAATCTTTATTTAATGCATTCCATTTAGGCATTTTCCTTTCCATAACAAGTGAATTGTTTTTATCAAAATCGGGTTTTTACAGTTCCACTGCCACAGTAACCTAAAAGTGCCTTGAATCAATCCTCATTAAAATGCTCACATGGAAAACATGCCCACAGGTAAAGCTTCAGAGAAACTGAAAATTGTAGTCTTGTGGAAAATGCAGAGCTTGTAAAATATTCAATTAGTTCAAGACAGTGAAAAGTAGTTGTTTGATTTGTTAATATGGTTCTTTCACTTCAAGAGGCTATAAAAAGCAAATGCATTTTGTCCATGAACAAAACAAGGCCAGTTTAAGATAATTTCAAGTAGTAGTGCTGTTTAATTGTAATGCTCTTGATTAAAGTAGGTTTTGGGATTTCACATGCTTTCTTTGTTTTAGAATATTTGGATACATTATAGTAGGAATATTTTGTATGCATATGAACTTTTCTTTCCTTTGTTTTCTATAAATGTAATTTTCAGTCAGGTATTTCCAGATTGTGGTAGTGCATAATCCATTGGCTGTTGAAGTTATGCACACTTTTTGACAGGCAGGGATTTTCCAGTATAATGTGCATTGTTTTTGAATTCAATATAATACATTTATGTAAAATAAATAAAGTGCTTTATTTTTATAATAATACATTTCTAATTCCTGTTTTTGTATTATTTTTCACAATTATTTGTATTACTGGTCTTTATTTTAATTTTATTTTTTTTAAACTAAGAGTCACCACACTCCTAATTGGTAGAATTAATTGATATTGATTCTTTCCTGGAAACAAATATGTGTTTACTATATGTTTACAAAGGATCACAGTTTGAATCTGTAATTATATTTTCAGTATTTGCTCAAAGAGCAAGTTTGGGTTTTGTTAGTAACTGCATTGATTATAACTAAGCAAAGGCAAGTACTGCAGGTCCCTATGCCTGGGCTCCAGCATGGTTTTAGGAGGTGTTGTCCTTTGGATGAGACATCATTTCAAGGTCCCTTTAAATCTGTATATTAGATCTGTGTGTTCTACAGCATTTCAGTTATTAAAACTTTTATTTTAAACCTCCTAAATTGGTTACACAATTTGAATGCACCTTAGTATGTGCAATTGTGTTCTAATGTACCAGCATACATGTATTACCAAATCCTAAACTAAGACAACATGTTTATTAATACAATATATACTAAAATAATATAAAATAAGATTTTTAGTATTGAGACATAATTAAAAAAAAAACCCCATGTGAACATAATTTAGATATTTTATTTAACATCATGTCAAAGAAACTACAAAATGATTTCGCAAAAGTCTACCGGAAGCCATAATAGCAGTACAATATTTCATGTTAGATTTCAAAATGTCAAATGTTGTCAGTTTTCCGTTAAGTATATGGAAAACTACAAAAAGCGGTATTGAATTTAATATGTTAACACAACATTATTCAGCAGGTTTCATTCGACTTTATGAAGCAAAGCGTGTTAATTCGATAGGGTGATGCAACACTTTTGGCCAGAGCTGTAATTGAGAGCTGATTTTTTTTTCATAGCTGGCTCATGGAATCTGTGGAGCTGCCATCCATCTAAGCTGTTTGCACCAAGTGCAGAATGAACAAAAAGAAACAGCAACACCATCCCCTGCTAATTGGCTTTAATCACAGCTCTGCTACATTAATGGAGTATATTAACCACAAAGAATAACAAACATTTCAAAAGAAAATGTTTCTGGTTAATAAAATCTTTACTTTATGTCATATACCAGTACTTTTTTTGGTGCCTAAACATGCATTTTGAGAAATACTATGAAGATTAAGAAGTACATACCAATGGCATTTACAAATTACTTAAAATGTGGCTTTCTTTAAAAAAAAAAAAAACATGGTTTGGCTTTTAAGCGTAGCTCTAATTGCATATGTCTGGAATCCCTCTCCTAGTCTGAACACTGAAGCCTACAGGCTTGATTTCTGCACGCAAGGATGAGCAGTGTTCCTGGAGAGTCGTGTAGTATACACCCCACCCCTTTTATTTGGTGGAAGAACTTGCAGTGACCTTTTTGCAGTACAGGACAGTATAACCAGATTGAAAAGAGAATGACCTGTTAAAGTACATTTCTTAACCTGAAGCCAGTTTTCAGTTAAATAAATCTAATCTGATCACAGGCAAAAGCATTCTGGAAAGTGTTGTGACTGAAATTACTTTAAATGATTAATTGTGCAGACGGAAAGTAATTACTATCACTCATGGACTGATCACATTTCCAGATTGCCTTTATTGTTCTGCCCATGCCATGAATACAAACAAATGCCTGGCTAATAAAGAAATAGATTGGGTTCCATAGGTCTGAGATGGTGATTAGCACTGGGACCTGGTGATGATACAAATGAACTTAATATTGTCATGTCTCGCCTCATTAAAAATGTAGTGGGGTTTACTTAGAATAATTGTGCTTTACAAAAATCTCCATTGATCCAAATAGGCCTTTGAAGATTGTGATGCAAGAGCATTCTATTCCAGTCTTTAATCCATTACAGATCACATTGCTTTTTGTTTCAGCTGCAAATCCAAACAGTGCAGTCATTTTTATGTGTTCTTTTGGAACAAAATAAGAGCTCTTATGCTGACATATTAACATCTTTAGGCAAATTAGTCCCAGAGGAAAAGATGTAATCTGGTAATTAGAATACAACGACCAGTGTGCTCTGGATACAATCGAGAACATCATTGTAATGTAACATGTTTCATTCTTGTATTCTGTGTTCTATAGCATGTCCTTTCATAAAAAAGGGTATAACATTTTTTTTTCTATATCAAATAACATGAACAAATACATACTGATTTGTGATTTAATTTCCATATCAGAAAATAAAAAAGTAATTAATCAATTCCTCTGGATGTTTTATTATTTAACATTTAAAAAGGTCAGTATTTGTATGGGGGCAGAATTTACAAAACAGTCCCAGAACAAAATGAATCCACGTTTACGTTTTATGAAATGCAAGTCATTCTTTAAATTCAAACAGCTGATGTACAGATCCATTATAAAAGTGGCAACTGCAAAAACAAGTGATCAAATTTCATTTTACACTGGTTGAACATGAACTTAGTGAGATTACATGCCAGTCAATATGCCTTTACTTAATAAACTTGTAAATCAAAAATCAAATAATAATTGATAAAAATTAATTCTTGAAAGTATACTTTCCCGCAAAAAAAAAAAAAAATTATATATATATATATATATATATATATATATATATATATATATATATATATATATATATATATATATATATATTAGCTCAAAGAGCCAGCTGCCATATACACACTACCGGTCAAAAGTTTTAGAACACCTCCATTTTTCAATTTTTTATTGAAATTTACGTAGTTTAATGTCTCAATGTACTCTGAAATTAAAGCATAGAACAAATAAACAATTGGAGATAAAAAAGAAATCATGGAATCATTTTGTTTAACAAAATTTAATCTAAATTTTTGACTCATCAAAGTAGCCACCTTTTGCAGATATAACAGCCGAACACACTCGTGGCATTCTTTCTACAATGAAAATCAAATATTGTTCGGAAAGTTCTTCCCAACACTGTTGCAGAAGTTCCCACAAATGTATTGCACTTGTTGGTTGCTTTGCTTTCACCCTTCTGTCCAGTTCATTCCAAACCAGCTCGATGGGGTTTAAGTCTGGAGACTGTGCTGGCCATTCCATGATTTGAAGCCTACCGTCTTGTTCTTTTCTTCTAAGGTAGTTCTGACATAGCCTGGAGGTATGTTTTGGGTCATTATCTTGCTGTAGGATGAACCCCTGACCAACTAGGCGTATACCAGAGGGTATTGCATGGCGCTGCAAAATGCTGTGGTAGCAGTTTTGGTTCAGGGTGCCACTCACTCTGTGCAAGTCGCCGACTCTGGATCCAGCAAAAGAGCCCCAGACCATCACGCTTCCTCCTCCATGTTTGACAGTTGGTGTCACACACCGAGGAACCATCCTTTCGCCTACTCGACGGCGTACAAAAACCCTGCGTGATGAACCGAAGATTTCAAATTTTGATTCATCGGTCCATAAGACCTTCTTCCAGTCTTCAGTAGTCCACTGGCGGTGCTTCATGGCCCAGGCAAGCCTCTTTTTCTTATTTTGCCATCTTAGCAATGGCTTTCTTACTGCCACTCGACCTGTCAAACCTGCAGCTCAAAGTCTTCTCTTCACAATTGAAACTGAGACTTGCTTACTTCGACCAGAGTTAAGCCGTGCTTGAAGCTGTTGTCCTGTGAGCCACCTATCACGCAAGCTGTTGACTCTCAGAAACTTGTCTTCTGATTCTGTTGTGGCTTTGGGTCTGCCAGACCTCTTCCTGTCAGAGTTTCCCCCAGTTTCCAAGTGCCTTTTGATGGTGTAGGAAACTGTACTCACTGACACCTTAGCTTTCTTTGCAATTTCTCTAAAGGAAAGACCTACACTTTTAAGGGTTATAATGGTCTGTCTGTCTTCCTTTGTTAATTGCCTTTTTCTCGCCATTATGAGAGCAATATACTACTTCCTGCAGTACAATACTGTCCAAATAATGCTTAAGAGGGTGTAGTAACACAGTCTGTTCCAACACTGCTTTTATACAGACAGAGGGTTTGTAAGTAATCAACAAAAGTTGGGACACCAGGCTTAATTTACTTCCATTGCTGCAGAACAGCTGTAAGTTGTTAACCCATTACTTGTTCCCTGAAAAAGGCCTTTTTGTATAACTCTGAAATGTACATTATTTTTCAGTTTTTGGTAACCTAAACTTTTTTTTTAACCTCTGGCAGTTTACCGCTTACCTTTGTACCATTTCAGGTTATTCACTGGACTTGAAATGCTTAAATTTCAATAGAAACTGGAAAAATGGGAGTGTTCTAAAACTTTTGACCAGTAGTGTATATATAATGATCTCAGTAGCACTGCTCTACGTTGCTCCATATTCATTCTGCTTATATACAGGTGGCCATCTCTGAACTAGCAAGCAATTCATTCATTCGGAGACAGACACATTCTGCACGGGGTTTTACAGGGATGGGGCTGCCAAACAGTAACAAAGAATCACTGTTTTTAATTCAGCAAAATACACTCAAATCATATCAAAACAACACACACACAAATTCACCCGTTTAAATAAACGTAAAACAATACATTCTCCCATCATCAATAAACACCAAACAATACATTTTATTTCTATGAAGGGCTTTGCCCTGCCCCCTTTAATTATGTGCAGGGCTCTCTCCTGCCCCACTACAGTGAGTAACACTGGAATGCTTTCATAATATCATTCTTAAATCTTACAGACGTTCTAAACACCCGTTTTAATGCAATGCTTGTTTAATTAACAGCACGGTTCTCATCATGTGTGACATCCACAATGTTAACACAGTCCCTCCTTAATTACCATAAAATGACAGAGCACAGCACTTAGAAGTTTGTTGGAAACCCATGTCGAGTCTGCGCTACCTCTGTTTGTCTTGTAAACATAGCCAATGACTACAGTGTCATATTAAAACAAGCATGTACCTGTTCCAGTAATTTGCCAAATTACCCTACAAAAGTAATACATACTGATCATAGATATCTATTAATACCTAATATTGTGCATCAGCAAGGATCAAACATCAAATGAAAGACTGAAGCAGTCCAACTGAATCTTGTATAAAATAAGTATTAAACATTAAACATTCTGAAACATTTGCAGTAAATCGTGTAAGTTACATACAAAGCTAAATTCCAAATGTAATCATTGAAACAGTTTGTGTTACAACTGTATTATTGATGTGCCGCAGTGCTTGCAGGGACGATGGAGGGGAAGTCTTGATTGTAGTGCAAGCATGGAGTCAGTGTGTTACTTTGGCATCTTCAAACTTGCAAGAATATCGGTTCATATATATATATACATATTGTCACAAAGACGGCCGGAGTGGATAGCGTCAGACCAGAAGAAGGAAATAAAACGACAGAGAGGTGTGGTTTGGTGGAGCTGAGCGAATGGTTTCGCTCAGCATTTAATAAACAGAACAGAAAATAAAAAGGTTGAACAAACAAACACAAACACAAAACAGGACACGGCACTTACGCCAAAATAAATAGACAAACAAAACGAACTAACACTTAACAAATGGTGCACGGAGACAAACAAACACGGTGAGTACAACACTTATATTTACTTTTCTTTTACTTATTTTAACTCCTCTCTCTCTCTCTCTCTCTCTCTCTCTCTCTCTCTCTCCCTCTCCCTCTCCCTCTCTCGTTCTCCACTCTCAAACACCCAACCCCGAGTGAAAGAAATGTGCATCTATATATACTGTTGTGCTGGGATTCAATTACTAATTAATTATTCACTTGAATCCCAGCACGTGAATTAATTCTGTGCAACCCCGTGCTCACATACTATACTTTAAATGCACGTGCAGCGATGTGCAATCCCGTGCCTAAATACAAATATACAATTTAAATCACACGTGAAACACAGACCCGTTTATATTCTGTGTACCAATCTCTGTACACCAACATTAACACACGCAACATACAACACATAACACACACATGCACACAGGGGCGGGGCACATTGCCACAGTATAAGTGGAAAAGGCATAATCAAGTTACTGTATATCCGGGAGACAAATAAAGGTTACCTGGATTGGAGTCACAAACATCTGTCTGGAAGCGGGTGTCTTTCATTGATCGGCAGGATACAATAGCATTAGGGTAATACTTTGTATTATAGTACTTGTAATTGTGCTTCCATAAAATTTCATATTACTAGCAGGTGGGATTGATCGATTAATAGATTGGATGATAAATCGATCAATAGAAAATGTCAAGACTAAAACCCCTAATATGTAGTAACTTGTTTTTTGTGCTGTATTAAAATCCTTATAAGCATGTGCCCTCTGTTTTCACTTCAAACTTTTTCCATATCTTCAGATTTCATTTTAATTAAATGGCACGTTCCCGTTTGGAGAATTTACTTTGCCAAAATGTATAATGCCTTTTAAAGGCACACTCTTATAACGCTTATCAAATTCAATTAGGTTTGCAATCTATAAACATCCCTTGTTATTTTCAACCACTGATGCATTTCAAAGCCTGCTCATGTTTCAAGCAGTGGTTCTTCTGTAGTTCTCATTTTCTTTAGTAAGTCTTACCCTAGTCTACAGTACACCTGATCATGAAATCCCCTACACCTCATATCCTCTCCCACCGATATCTTCAAAATGACTGGAGTAGGCATTCCTAAAAATGACTAATAATAATTTCTTCCTATAGCCACAAAACATCAGTCAAACAGCATTAAGTTGAACTGGAAGAATTACAAGAAATGTTCTGCATGATAACAAGTATTAATCCATTACAGAAATATATTCAAATGCCATGCGATGATATCTCTACACAAAATAAGATGTACTGGGAGTTTGACAAATCCATAACTGATTCCATGTATGTGATTTATACTATTATCAGGCTTTTCATTGTGGTTTGTGTTTGCATTTTCTGAGACTCTTGTCATTCAATTGATTCTCTTATAATGCTGCTGCTTCCTTTGGAAATAAGAAACGAATGTAAGGCTGCTTGTCTTCACAAAATGAATGTAATGCCAAAATACCCAACTCAGACAATTACAAAAAAAAAATCTTCCCTTGAGTCGAGGACAAACTGTCAGAACATCAGGACACATGTTAAATGTAATTCAAATAGAAATGATATTTGTGAGATTTTGACATGTTATTTACAACATACAACCTGGAGAGTTTTGTACAAAGGCTAATTTTGAGTTTTATAAGATGTAACCATCTCGTGATGTTTAACGCATCTCATTTTCATCATTACATCTTTTTATAGAAATTACATAAATTGAACACACCATAACCTAGAAACAAGTAGGAAACAAGACATAGTTCAAAAATGAGTTCAAAAATGAGTTCAAAAATCTTGTTTTGTAAAACCCCTTAATCACAGATTTCGAGTACAGGGAAACGTAAAAACCAATCAAAGAGCTAATGAAAGGCTTGCGTACACTGTTTTTATAGTGTTTTACAGTGTAGGGTCCTTTGTGTGGTCGTGTAATTTTAATCTCTTAATGTAACAACATGTTCAAACTAAAGGGCAGCCTTAAGCAGCACGGGAGGCAATCGCTGAGGTATTGTCTTTATTAGGTGCGTTTTTAATGACGCATTTGAGTAAAGAGCTTTTATAATCTTATCCAAAAGTGTTCACCAGGTCCCTTTGTATATTTCTATTTTGCGTTGTTCCAATATTCTTTTCCAGGATGTCCCGTGTGTTCCTATATTATTTATATGTATTTTTCATATGTGGTTGGTTAATTCCTTTTTTTTTTAAAGGGTGATGTTCGTGACTGAAGGTATTTGTTTTTTCTTTACTAACTAATTTGGTTGTGCCAATCATCTAAAAATCCAATTAGAATAATCTCTTCCTTTCTCTTCCAAATAAAAGATGAAGGTCAATAAAATGAAAATTACATGCGTGATATATTTCTAGAAAGTCTGAGATAATCCTCTAAAAAGCAAAATCCTCTTATGCTCTTTGTCAAGCATATAACTGCAATTTATCATACTGTATTGCTGCCAGCCAGCCTACGTATTAGGAGGTCCTGATTCAAATGCACAATGCCAGTTTTACACCAAAGAGTATAATCATCAGTATAATTGCCTTTATATTCCATACTGTTGAGCGTTCACTATATGCTTGACAGACAGTATGTTAACATGCAAAATAATTCCGAATAGTAGGGGGCCATACTCTCACTGTGTTCTCATTAGAATGATGAAGCCAAACAAAGGCAAGGAAAGTCAAGGTGCACACAAAATAAGGCATGGTGAAGAGCTCAAAGCTCCGAAACATGCATCAGGGTTACCACATGACTTCATGTACACTAGGACAGTTTTGGGATAATTAGGCTTTTGAACTAAAAGGTACCTGAGACAGGTAAACAAACCAGAATGCATTGTGATGTGAGTTGAAAAGCTTAAACAGTCCCAGTGAACATGGAGTCATAGGTATCCTGAATGCATGCTTGTCACAGGCTTCCCCTGGGTCCTAAAGAATGACAAATACATAGGTGACTTGTGCTGCGGTAACCATGATTTTAGAACCTGAAATGCTAACGAAAATTGCTTTTGGAGAAAATCTGTCCTGGGAGCTGTCAGTGAGAACAGCCCAAAATAAGGGAGCCGCCCAGTAAATAAGGGAGAGTTGACAGTTCTAGTTAAGTGGAGTATTTGGGTTATCTTACAGCAGGGTAAACAATCACAGTCCTCAAAGGCGGGGGCCCTCCTGGTCTTTGTGGTGATTGAATCAATGTAACCTCCTTCTGGGTTAGTCAGGTAATTATTTAAAGATATCAATAAAACCAAGAGGACTCAGACCATACTGTATCACATTTGCATGACACATCTCTTTCTGAAAGACTGATCCAGTATGCGTGATACATTTCATCTGTAATTCATTCATTCATTTATGGGTGGTGGTTTTTTTTTTTTGTTACAAATATAACCTCATAAATTGATCTCTGCCGGGTAGTTTTAAGGTTAAAGAGAGTTTATAATTCCAAAGTAGGGATCTGATGCTTGCTGAACAGTTTTAGTTGGCTTTTTATAGTTTATCAATAGGTTATAACATGTTATTAGGTTAGCAAAATGATTGGACATTCTAAATTGTGGAGAAAATCGGGGGGTTAAAAAAATTGGGCACACTAAATGTAAAATAAATTAATTCATCAATTATGATTCTCACGTAAAGTTAAGAGTTAGATATTTTACAAAGAGACTGTTCTTTAGTTGTAGAACTTCATTTTTTGGTTAAATGTCATAATGTATCTAAAAAACGATTAGGGCTGCTGTCACAGACCCCAATGAGCGCTAATCTTAAGTAAGGTAGTTCGATTTGTTTGCTAATTGTAGTAGAGAGAAATTATATCTGAGGACTGGCAGTTCATTAAGATTCAAACCATAGCAAATGCCTCACTGCTAATAACCATACTGAATAACATTCCAATTAGCAGGCAACAGTATTATTATTTATTACTTAGCAGGCACCCTTATCCAGGGCGACTTATAGTCGTAAACAAAAATACAGTAGGTCAAATGTCGACAATATTTACACCCAATCATTTTCCTACTCATACATTTACTGTATTCCTGCAGTCTGTGTGGCTGCCAGTAGAGCTTATTGACATTGTAATGAATGCAATGCGAAATATATTAGTTAAAGACCCAGAATCATATTTTAAAGTTCATAGTGTACACGCATTCTTTTTAAATTATGAACAATTTGACAGTACTTGAAATCGTTTTTGTTTTGTGGTTTGCGTTCTCATTTTTTCAGTGTCGGATAAACCCGCCTCCTTTGGGCATTTTCTATTTAAAAGCATATCCTAAACGCTAGTACCAAAATGTAGCATCTGGTAAAGGATTGTTTTAACTAAACAAACTTTGCATACTTTTCTCCATCAGAGGTTTCGAGCCATAGAGTGTGAGTGGAGTGGAGCGTGCCAATTTGATATGGAGTAGGGGAACGGGAAAGCGGGGAAGCGGAGCGGACATTTCCAGCCCGCTCTTTCACAGCACGGAGAAGAACTGAGCGCTGTTTTAATTTTCTTAAATACGTGTTTGGCCATGGAGTTTGCACAAAAGTATTTTAAAAACTTTATGCCCCAATACAGCCCTATGAACACGGTTTAAATTTTCTGCACTCTTAAGGATAGTTAATTTACTAAAGAGTGGTCCGTCAGCCCTGTTGCGAATCACTCATGTTCGTGGATTGCTCTGAGCGCCCTATGAGATTCAGATACAAACAAACCGTGTATAAAGTTAATTTGATTCGAAATAGGTGAGTACACGACATCGTAGAAACCTGTTAAAACTGTTAATTGCAAGATGATATTTCCTGACTTTTATTTTCAATTTACACATTTTTTCAGTACCCATCAATAATAAAGAGAAAGTGTATTTGAATTGATTTACATAACTTCTCTGAGCATTTTATGTAGGCTTTTTTTCTTTGCTGCTCACAGCTGGGAATTTTTTTTTTTTTTACTTGGGTTAAGCTATGCGATTATAATAAGGATGATTAAATAGTACTCCTTTCTGAATGTACATTAAATCTTTTCATCTGCAGTCGGTAGCACACTGGGGGGAGGGGGGGTCGTTGTTATTTTTATTTTCTTTTTTTAATCCGATGTGAGCCGAGTGCAGTGTGCCTGTTTTTGTCTGGAGCGGGGAAGTGGAGCGGAATGGAAGAAAGAGCGGAGCGGAGAATATTCCAAGCAGAATTTTGTCACCACTCCGCTCCGCTCACATTATCTGTTTCGATCAATACTGCAGCTAGATCCAAATCTATAAAGATCTGCACATTGGCGTTGTAATTTATCCCAAGAAACGGCGAGAATAAGTGCATCTACTGACTTTTATCGGGGTGTACCACGCTGTTCAGCGACCGGAAAGAATGAAGACACGAATTCCGGGACAGGTGCAACAATGTAAATACATCTAGCGAGTTTCGGGATAGATCAAAGTTGCCCAAAGCTGTTCATAAACCGTGAAAAGTACTGAATGTTATTTGAAGTTATCTCGGATGATTGGAGACAACACAGAAAGGCGGGTATTGTTGTTACTTAGATAGACGTGATACTGGCTTTTAACAATGATCTGCACATGTTAACAGATTATACAGATTGTATCAAAAGCAGAACATGTTGCCCAAAGACCAAAGAAACAGAGAGCAAAACCTCAGCTTTCAGTATTTTACATGGAAATCCTATGATACATTACCTTTTTGTAAGAGCTTGCTCTTTCCTCAAAGCTAAAAAAATGGTTTATGTGTTTGTAAACTAGATGGTAACAGTTAATAAACTAAAAAAGCACCCCTTAAAATAAAGCATGACCAATGAATATAAAGCAATAAATATAAAACAAAACCATCACAGAAACTTGTATTGAAATCTTTGAAGGCAGACAACCTGAGCATAAGAGAAGGAGGAATACAATAATAGTTCTGCATCCCAATCAAACACGTACTGCACAATAAAAGAAGGAGACCCTCAGATTACCCTCACAATCAAACACGTACTGCACAATAAAAGAAGGGAACACTCAGATTACCCTCACAATCAAACACGTACTGCACAATAAAAGAAGGGAACACTCAGATTACCCTCACAATCAAACACGTACTGCACAATAAAAGAAGGGAGCACTCAGATTACCCTCACAATCAAACACGTACTGCACAATAAAAGAAGGAGACCCTCAGATTACCCTCACAATCAAACACGTACTGCACAATAAAAGAAGGGAACACTCAGATTACCCTCACAATCAAACACGTACTGCACAATAAAAGAAGGGAACACTCAGATTACCCTCACAATCAAACACGTACTGCACAATAAAAGAAGGGAGCACTCAGATTACCCTCACAATCAAACACGTACTGCACAATAAAAGAAGGGAACACTCAGATTACCCTCACAATCAAACACGTACTGCACAATAAAAGAAGGGAACACTCAGATTACCCTCACAATCAAACACGTACTGCACAATAAAAGAAGGGAACACTCAGATTACCCTCACAATCAAACACGTACTGCACAATAAAAGAAGGGAACACTCAGATTACCCTCACAATCAAACACGTACTGCACAATAAAAGAAGGAGACCCTCAGATTACCCTCACAATCAAACACGTACTGCACAGTAAAAGAAGGGAACACTCAGATTACCCTCACAATCAAACACGTACTGCACAATAAAAGAAGGGAGCACTCAGATTACCCTCACAATCAAACACGTACTGCACAATAAAAGAAGGGAGCACTCAGATTACCCTCACAATCAAACACGTACTGCAAAATAAAAGGAGACCCTCAGATTACCCTCACAATCAAACACGTACTGCACAATAAAAGAAGGGAGCACTCAGATTACCCTCACAATGAGCTACATCTCAGCACCATACAAACTTGCACTTAGATTATGCTCACAATGAGCTACATGTCAGCACCATAACTACTTGCAGTCTCTACACTTTCAATTTCCTCTTCATTTCATCTGTATTATTTGACGTGAATCCTTAAATACAACAGCAGCTCTGATTTCCATATTAAGCATGATACCATTTGGCACTCTTAAAACATCAAGGAGATGCTAAAAGTAATGCTTAATTAAGGTTGCTTATGATTTTTACAAGGAATATGCTGCACCAACAATGTCTGCAAAAAATAATAACCATTGGTGTAATGGGAAGGGATGTATGCCACTAACAGCTAACTGTTCATGTATATACTGCAAAAGCTTAGGTTAGTCTTATTATTTGCATTCCTAAGCATTTGGCAAATACAGAATGCAGATCTAGAATACTAATTAAAATACATTTTACAATTTATTTGACTTATTACCATGTTTCATCTTCACCTTGGCCTAACTATTGTCTTCAAATTATTTATTAGCAGTATTTTGTCGCTGTTTCTTAAATATATACAGCTTTATTTTAATTATCCAACATGGTCCTTTGTGATTTGTTCACATTTAAACGTTTTTTTCTATTTGTGAACATGGCATTATGCCAAGTTAATCCATCATGTTTAGGAAATAAATTAACTGTATAAATCAGTGCACTGTGCAATAACGTATACTATAAAATCTATTGTCTGTCAATAAGAGTTTTTTTTTTTTACATGTAATAAATGTATCTCTAGGTTAAAATACATAAATGGAGTAGAGAATTTTTAATATTTTAAGTATTGATAGCAACTTTAAATATAACGAGAGACAAATGTACTCCCAGAACATCTGATACAAATGATTAGAGACAAATATCTTTTATCCTGGGAAAATGCTTTAGGGGGGAATAAGTTGGTGTAATAAGCATGCATAGTAAGCTGTACCTGATCACAAACATGTGTTATTCATGTGAGGGAGTGGGGTGGGGGTTGGTACTGGACAAGGGCTGCATCAAGTAGTGCAGTGTCTCTGATGGCCGCACAATGGCTTTGTGGTGTGTCTGCTTCAAACACAGATGGTATATGGGATAAGCCCCACATGGATGATTTTTACCAGGTATTTTCATCTGGATTGCAGCAACCACATATTTTTAGGGTTAATAGCAGTAAAACATCTTCCATAATGGTTACTACTCAGGGCTAAGAAATGCTCCAAAAGAAACCCTGCTATGATGTATCCTGGCTGATCAAGTCAACACCTAAATGTTTCTCTTTAAACCTTCATCAGAGTACAATGTTGAGTGTCTTCATGGAATTTATTTTGTGCCTTGTATTAATTCCACTTTGCTCCAAAACTCATTCTTTCTCACCTGTACATATTTAACCCATACAAAAAATATAGTGCTACATTATTGTACCCTCGATGTGCATTTCTGGGATCATTTTCCTATGATGTACATGGCAGTGGTAAAAACAGACATAGCTTGTCTTGTGTACATTACATGTATAGACAATAAATGCCTTTCCATGTCTGCCATTTAACCTGAAAGCAAAATGCCTCGATTAGGTTATGCTTGTAAAATATTTTAATAAACACTGTGATAGGAGATTCCTGATGTGATAGAAAAAGTGTCTTGTGTTAAGAAGGTGTCCATGAAAACTATATATATACAGTATATTTTATATATATATATATATATATATATATATATATATATATATATATATATATACACACACTCAGCCCTGTGAATTGTGTGAATTGTGTGATAATTGTGTGAAAATCATTAAAAGATGTATCGCTCTTCAACGTCCCAGTCCAGCTTAACTGGAATTGGTACTTAATCCATATCTAATGGGTGTAAAAACGATCATCTTAAAAGGTGAAAAAGGATAGGCTGTAAGATTGTTTTAATGATTTTAAATCTGAGGATTAAAAAACAAAAATGTACTGATGGATTTAGTGAAAGGTTCTCCCTCATGGCAATATTGTGTATTAAACTGCTGGAAGATTGAATGCACTGCCATGCACATACACATCTGTGGTTTACAAACTGGAGGCACATTTTCTGCTAAGTATTTCTGTGCTAACTGAAAGAAGATTAAATGACAAAATCTGAATTTAATTAAAACACTAAATCTGTGGAACACTAACAGATTACACAATACGTAAGCCATTGAAAACTGTATCCGTTTTACTTATGTGGCATTGAGCCTGTTAAATAGTTTTGTACTGTAATGTTTCTGAACAAACTAACCCATATTAGTGATTTACACTTTAGAGTGGCTATGGGGTGCATATTTTTCAAATTCTAATACATTATAAATTGACCTATTCGTTTTTTTTTTCTATGAAACATTCCACTTGAGAGGATGAAACACTTAAGATTTTTTTCCTTCTGTTCTACACTGGCTCAACATAATGTTTAATGCCTCAGTAATTTACTCTCTAATGCATGTCCCTGGGGTATAGAAAAAAAAAACAGATCACAGGGTTTGGGTATCTTTATGGCAGCATGGTTCTCCTGAGTAGAATGCAGTCGACGAAATGCTGCTTTATATGGAGGACATTTCAGACAGCATAAAACATTTCTTCTTGTATTACAGAAGCTGATCATGTTCTAAAGGGGTTGCAGGAGCTCCACATGGGAAAATTATCTTAAACTGAAGGGCTCTTTAATGAGGTATTCAAAAAAGGACCTACAAGGACTGTGACCATACTGTGATTACCATATGCCACACTGAACAATGAAAGCAGTGGAGAACTAGAAAACTGCTGGAGCAGATCCATAGAACAGGCTTGCATTGCTTCTTGTTTCTTGGCAAAGTCATTGTCCTCACTTGCTTTGAAAAGCCATTCTTCTTTCCAGCAACAATGGAATCTTTCTCTACATTCAAGTTTTAAAGTTAAATCTTCCTCAACATGTTTACAGTTAACAAGCAGGCCATAGAATCCATTAATTATACGACTAAAGCTGTTATACAGCAATCACCATTCATTATTATATTACTCATATCATAGTACTCATGGTGCAGCACCACCCCTCTTTGTTGTATTATATATATATATATATATATATACACATATACACACATACACACATACACACACACACACACACAGTTGTAGTCAAACGTTTATATACCCCAATGGAAATTTATAATTTCTAGAAATTTCTTGAAAACAAAGAATTTTAGGAAAGAATCTTTTGTAGCAAAAGTTTTGCTTTTGTGGATGAGGAAGAAAAGTTACAAGAAGCAGATGTCTACAATTATTTATTTCAGCATTTTTTTTTTGCAAAACTCAAAAAATGTTAATTCAGAACTATTCATACCCTTTGATGCTATGATGGTATTGTCTTCAAGGTGCTAGAAATTTCAATATGATAATGCACAACCTAATTCTAGAAAAGTCTAGAAAATGCTGCATTGTAGCTGAACATTCTTAGAGAGTATAAAAGGGTTAGGCATAGGATGATTGCTGTCATTACCAATAAGTCCATATGGGAAAAAGTAAGGTGCTATCTGAAGACCTTAGGCAGAAAATAATTTATTGTCATAAAGCTGGAGAAGGATACAAGATTTCCAAGCATTTGAGTATGCCAATTTCAACTACTGTTTCTACTATCAAGTACAACGCTCCCTTGGTCTGGAAGAAAGAAAGTTCTTTCACCAAGCTCAAGTAGAAGAATTGTGAGGAATGTTAATAACAATCTGAGATTGACTGCCAAAGATGTTCAAAGTTAATTGGCTGCAAGTGGGACTGGGCTTTGCATTTCATATATCGAGTATTGCAAGGTGAAGGTCTCAATGGTCGCAGGCCAAGGAAAAAAGCCACTCTTAGGAAAACTCTCAAGTTTGCAAAATGCCATTTGAATGAAGAATCAAATCAAGGTTCTGGAATGGCCTAGTCAAAGTCCTGATCTAAATCCAATCGAAAATCTTTGGTATGAGTTGAAGAAGGCTGTGCACAAGAGAAGTCCTCGGAACTTAAATGAACTGGAACAATTTTGCGTTGAAGAAGGGTAAAAAATCAGTAAAGAATCATGCCAAAAGGTAATTGACAAATATCCTAATCGTTTAAAATAGGTTAAAAAAGCAAAACTTTTGCTTCAAAAGATTTTTCCTAGAATTATTTGTTTTCGAGAAATTATACATTTCCATTGTAGTATGTAAACTTTTGGACTACAACTGTATGTATGTATGTATGTATGTATGTATGTATGTATGTATGTATATGCCGGTGCTACAAAGATGCCTCAATCAGTTCCACTACACACGTAGACGGCAACTCTCGCTTAATATATATATATATATATATATATATGGTTTTTAAAAAAATGTGTAAATGGTTGTGGCAAAGTGGTTGATTGTGTGCAGGATTGTGTTGATAGGTGCAGGAGTGATGCCGTGCGTAATTAACAAACAGAGAGTGTAATCCAGTTGGAAAGGGTTTTTAATTATAATCCTGGTCTGGTGACCAAACAATAACTCCAGGCAATACACACCACTGTGTAATCCACTGTTTTTGCAGTCCCAAATAATACCTTTAGTCATAAAAGACTACAGGACACACAATAGAACAGCAAAATGTTTTAAAAAAACAACCCAACCCAATCCCACTCCATATGACATACCCCCAAGCATGAAGGCAAGCAAGCTTATTAAACACCATAAGCCAGAGTAAACAAGTGTGATTTTAATTATCTTTTGGCAGTGAATTCTAAAAGGTTTTAAAAAAAGGTTTTCAGTATTATACTTTCAGACTACAGTTGTTCAAAACAGAAGTTCACTGATGTGATAGGACAAAACATTACAGCTGATGCAGCAAGTGCTTTCACTAACAATCGACAGTTGGGATAAAATGTTGAAGGACCACTTGCTATTGTTAACTGCAACACCTGCAGCTTTAAAGACTCAAATTACAAGCTCAGACAGTCACTGTATTTTTAGATGTATTTGTGGAGAAATTATTTTCTGATTAATAGTACTGTAATTACATATGCAAATACATCTAAAAATATCCTTAACATTTATGTTGCTGTATTGCTTAACACCGCCATCACTTCTCGTGTTCACTACACACATTTCTATGAAAGAAAAAAAAAAAAAAACAAGCACCCTCTGTGTGAATAACATTGGCTCAGTGTTAAGTATTACAAGACAGTTTTAAAGATAATGGGCAATTAAATGCGGCAAGAAACTCAACAGTTCTGCTTGGCCAGACCAATGTTTGTGCTGACACTATTGGTGACAGTAACCATCCCAGTAAACAAGGGGTCCTCCCAAATGTCACATACTGCAGAATGCCATTACTCCACAGCAGTGTGGAGTAATGGTTAGGGCTCTGGAGGGTTGTGGGTTCAATCCCAGGTGGGGGACACTGCTGCTGTACCCTTGAGCAAGGTACTTTACCTAGATTGCTCCAGTAAAAACCCAACTGTATAAATGGGTAATTGTATGTAAAAAATAATGTGATATCTTGTAACAATTGTAAGTCACCCTGGATAAGGGCGTCTGCTAAAAAATCAATAATCATATTTGGCTGAATGCCTACACTCAACTGGCAAAATTTAACTCAGCCCTAGTTAGCAGGGTCACTACTCACACTTAAGCTAATTTTAAAAACTAGTTGTGGATTTTGCATTAACTACCCTTAACAAACGTGTAGTCCAATATTAGACATAAGAGAAAGTATGATTATTATTATGGTTATTATTTCAGTACTAGTTACTTACTATTTTGCTTGTTTTTTTTTTTTAACCAGATACTATTTTCACCACATTTTAAGCCTGTAAAAAGCTGTTTGATGTTGGTTGTTCTGAACCTTAAACCAGTGCCAACATCCAAAGTCCAATCACAATGAATACAGCTGGTGCATTGGCTTTTGTCCAATATACTGTACAGCTATGTACTGACTTTCCAATGAAAAGTTAGCAATTATTATTAGGTATATTATTAACGCTTAGCAAGTACGGGATTGAATAAACACATAGTGGTATTAATAAACATGGGTATTTAGGATTGAGGCGATTTCTTTCAACTGCGATTGCCTTTTGCACATCAGAGCAATTGTATAAGAATGCTTAAAAAATAAATGATGCAAAAATAATTTTACACCCACGTTTCCTTTAAGTTACAGAAATGTTAAAGCTGCTGCATTGGAACAGCCCTCCCTGTAATAGTCGTAATTGTGAAATTAACAAAATGTGAAAACTTTTTCATGCAGGACACAGATCACTGTACAATATGTGGCATATTATTTAAAACACATAATGAGGTAGCTGTGATAGCCATTTTTAGAACATCTACTGTCTCAATAAGATGAGCATTTTATCTTCACTCTTGATAGAAAGCATAATATATTAAACCTCCATCCACTGAGAAATAAAAATGTGACATTTATTCAAGCATAAAAATTCTCCAGTGTGACAGCTATAGAAAGCTAGCAACACATTTAACAAATACTGTATTTTAGTGAATTGTGCAGATATATCCCTTATTGTAGTAAATGGATGGCTAAATGAATTACAGTGCACTCAGTAGAGCAGATTCCCGTAGAACCAGTGGAATGCATTTCATTCGTCTACCAGTGCAGTGTGTAAAAGTGCCAGGGATGTTGATGCCTGCTGCCACTGATGAATCGGACGACCCTGCAGATGCTCTATTGATTTAGATCTGGGGATTGTGGCCATCGCAGAAGTGCAGGTTCCGGTTTATTCATGTTTCTTGAAGCACTGTGTGATGCACCTGATCTACAATCTGCCATGCTGAGTTCTGGAAAAAGAAGTTTCCTGCCTAATTCTCTATGTACAGGTCTGCTTGTTGACATGGGATTCAGTAGTCGTTGATGTCTCAATTGCAGTAACACACACTGCATGAGTTTTAAATAACTACCACCTGTCAGATGATGTTAGATGTTTGGCTAGTAGTAACTGGATAAGCATGTTTACAATTCTTTAAAAATATATTGATTTTGATTTATACAAAATGTGGATCCTTATGCACTAATTGTGTCCTTCTACCTATCTGGTGAACATTTGATCAGACTCCTAGTCTCCTGTAAACCTTTCAGATTCAACTGGGAAATAATATGATCAAATCCTTGTAAGGGGTTTAAAACATAAGGAAATTTACAAATGGCCCATCTAAGCTCACCCGGTTCCTTGTAGCTGATATCAAAACTTTTGTCAAGTTGGATCTTAAAGGATACCAGTGATTCTGCCTCAACAACATGATTAGGTAACCCATTCCATCCCCTCACCTCTGTGTGTGAAGAAGTGTCTCCTTCCCTCTGTTCTAAGTCAGTTTCCACTTAATTTACAGCTGTGTCCTCTGGTCCTGGTTTCTGTACTGCACTTAAAAGTATGTGTTTAAGTGCAGTACTGACCCCCCTCCCCACTTCCTCACACTGTCTGTTTGTTGACAGCAGTGTCTATTACAACACCATGGTCTTTCTCTTGTTGAACCAGTTCAAATACCCCCTATTTGGTATTCAGGTCTCTCTATATTTGTTGATATAAAATTGAATTTGTTATGTTTTTGGCCTGTTCATGCTAAATTATTTATTACTACAGGGCAGCAGTGTGGAGTAGTGGTTAGGGCTCTGGACTCTTGACCGGTGGGTTGTGGGTTCAATCCCCGGTGGGGACACTGCTGTTGTACCCTTGAGCAAGGTACTTTACCTAGATTGCTCCAGTAAAAACCCAACTGTATAAATGGGTAATAGTATGTAAAAATTATGTAATATCTTGTAACAATTGTAAGTCGCCCTGGATAAGGGCGTCTGCTAAGAAATAAATAATAATAATACTGGGGGTTGTTAGGTGTTTTTATTTTATAATACATTATTTACAATAGATAAAAGGGATTATAATGATACCATACATAATGGGGAAAAAAAAAACAAAAAAAAAAAAAAACTTTAGCATGCTCCCTGTCAGCTTATTAAATGAAACACTTTTTAAAACTGTTTTCTTTTTCTTCTTAGGAATGTAACAACATTATTACAATGGTTTATGAAACATTATTTCAGAACATGAGCTTTGCCACTGGCCCAGGGCCTGGTTCATCAGAATTATTTTCATTCCAGTTAACTTGGACATTGTCCAGAATGGCAGGTGTGTTATTTGCATATGCTGTCTTAATTTTATCATGTAAAATCAGCATGATAGTTTATTATAACAAAATAAAAATAAATAAATTTACACACACAAGTATATAAACATAATGTATAAAATGCAATACGTACGTGTGACAGGGTGGCTGAGTGGTGACGTCACGGCAGAAGCAGGCACGAAAACAAACTGACACCAATACTGCAGTTCAAAAGAAAAAATCGGCTGTGCCGTTTTTATTCAGCAAAAATAAATAAAATATTTAAACAAAAACATGGCGCTCACAGAGCAAAATAAAAGAGTAAACAAAAACAAATCTCGAACACAAAATAAACAATAAATAATAAATAAACCATACAGGTCAGACTGGGCAGTCGCTGTCACTGTTCCTGTATGTTATAATTTAATTTAGTTTCGTTTTCACACGATCGCTCCGCTCGCGCTCTCTCCTCTTGAACACCCCACCCGGAGCTAGAGAGCTGCAGGCTTTTTATAACAGGTGACCATCTCCCGATTAGCAACAAATTAAATCACTTAATTAATTCGAGAGATGGCCACCTTCTGCACGAGTTTTTTAAACTGTGGATGGGACTACCCATCCACGCTAAACAAAATATAAAACAGAAACACGGCTACGCCGACAATACATAAATACAAATAAAACAATACAGAAATAACACACGGCGCCTCGCCGTCCTATAACGCAATAAATAAATCATAAAACAAATACAAACTAACACGGGCGGAGGGGGAAACCCCGTTCTAAAAATAAAACAAACAAACATATATCAATAAGCAGGGCTTACTACCGCCCTGCTACATATCCCCCCCCCCCTTGTGCAACGCACACTTGGCCCCAACGGCCACCTCCCCCCTCAGTCTCAAAGTCCCGGAAGAGGGGGAAGCAAGTTGTTTCTGGGGGGTGGCCATGGTGGAATCTGGCACCCCCCAAATCTTCGTGGCCGGCAGCTCCCTCTTCCGGGGCTCCCACCACATGCTATCTTGCCGCGAAAGTGCGGCTGGGGGAGCTGGTCTCCTGACCTTCCCCCCCTTCTTCATGGCCGGCAGCTCCCCTCCGTGGGGCTCCGACCACACGATCTCCGGCAGCGAAACTGCTGCGGGGGGAGCTGGTCTCCTAACCTCCCCCCCCTTCTTCGTGGTCGGCAGCTCTCCTCCGTGGGGCTCTGGCCACACGATCTCCGGCAGCGAAACTGCTGCGGGGGGAGCTGGTCTCCTAACCTCCCCCCCCTTCTTCATGGCCGGCAGCTCTCCTTCATGGGGCTCCGACCACAAGATTTCCGGCCGCGAAAATGCGGCTGGGGGAGCTGGTCTCCTGACCTCCCCCCCTTTCTTCATTTCCGGTAGCTCCCCTTCATGGAGCTCCGGCCATAGTGTAGCGACCCCAGGCGAAGCAGGACCCCTGGCAACCCCAGGCGAAGCAGGATCCTCGACGACCCCAGGCGACGGCAGCAGCAGTGGACCCTCGGGAGGAGACGGCAGCAGCAGTGGACCCTCGGGAGGAGACGGCAGCAGCAGCGGACCCTCGGGAGGAGACGGCAGCAGCAGCGGACCCTCGGGAGGAGACGGCAGCAGCAGCGGACCCTCGGGAGGCGACGACAGCAGCAGCGGACCCCGTGCGAGGCTGGCATCCTTGGGCGGTGCGAGGCTGGCATCCTTGGGCGGTGCACGACAGGGCGGCAGCGGTTCCTCTGGAGGCGACGGCGGCAGCGGACCCTTGGGAGGCGATTGCAGGAGGGGAGCCAGGACCAGCGGTGGGGCTAGGTTTGGCCCTCTTCTCAGCCGCGGTGACCCGACCGTTTTCCCCCTTGCCCTTTTTAGCAGCCTGTGCAAGGGCAGCTGTGGACCGCCAGCCTTCTGTCCCGGTCCGTCCTGTCGTGAAGGGAGAGGCAGCTCCTGCTCCTCTCCCTCAGGTGGCGGTGGTGGAGGCAGAGGCAGCTCCTGCTCCTCTCCCTCAGGTGGCGGTGGTGGAGGCAGAGGCAGCTCCTGCTCCTCTCCCTCAGGTGGCGGTGGTGGAGGCAGAGGCAGCTCCTGCTCCTCTCCCTCAGGTGGCGGTGGTGGAGGCAGAGGCAGCTCCTGCTCCTCTCCCTCAGGTGGCGGTGGTGGAGGCAGAGGCAGCTCCTGCTGCTCTGCTCCTGGCGAAGGCGGCAGGGGCTCCTCCCCTTCTGGCTGCGAAGGCGGCAGGGGCTCCTCCCCTTCTGGCTGCGAAGGCGGCAGGGGCTCCTCCCCTTCTGGCTGCGAAGGCGGCAGGGGCTCCTCCCCTTCTGGCTGCGAAGGCGGCAGGGGCTCCTCCCCTTCTGGCTGCGAAGGCGGCAGGGGCTCCTCCCCTTCTGGCTGCGAAGGCGACAGGGGCTCCTCCCCTTCTGGCTGCAGCCGTGAAACCAGCATGCATGCTCCCTCTGCTGGTGGCGGCGATGGAGGCAGAACCAGCAGGCATGCTCCCTCTGCTGGTGGCGGCGATGGAGGCGGAACCAGCAGGCATGTTCCCTCTGCTGATGGCGGCGGAACCAGCAGGCATGCTCCCTCTGCTGGTGGCGGTGAGAGCGACAAGTCGTCCTCCCATGGAGGTGGCGGTGGCACCAGCAGGAACTCACCCTCTGCTGGCGGAGATGGGAGCGACACACAGTCCTCCCAGGGCGGTGGAGGTGGAACCAGCAGGAACTCTCCCTCTGCTGGCGGAGGTGGGAGCGACACACAGTCCTTCCAGGGCGGTGGAGGCGGAACCAGCAGGAACTCTCCCTCTGCTGGCGGAGGTGGGAGCGACACACAGTCCTCCCAGGGCGGTGGAGGTGGAACCAGCAGGAACTCTCCCTCTGCTGGCGGAGGTGGGAGCGACACACAGTCCTTCCAGGGCGGTGGAGGCGGAACCAGCAGGAACTCTCCCTCTGCTGGCGGAGGTGGGAGCGACACACAGTCCACCCAAGGCGGTGGAGGCGGAACCAGCAGGTATTCTCCCTCTGCTGGTGGAGGTGGGAGCGACAAGTAGTCCTCCCATGGTGATGGAGGTGGAACCAGCAGGTACTCTCCCTCTGCTGGTGGAGGTGGGGGAGGAGGCAGAGGCAGCTCCTGCTCCTCTTCTCCTGTGAGGGGGCAGTTCACTGGGAAATGCCCCCACTCCCCACAGATACAGCAACAGTATGGTACGCCCCTGCTGTGGAGGAGGGCTTCCCAGCTAACCTCCTCCTGTGGCTGTGGACGTTCGGCCTTCCCCCTCTTGGGCTGTGGACGCACCGACTCCCCCTTCTTGGGCTGTGGACGCTCCGACTCCCCCCTCTTGGGCTGTGGACGCACCGTCTCCCCCCTCTTGGGCTGTGGACGCACCGACTCCCCCTTCTTGGGCTGTAGACGTTCGGGCTCCTCCCACTCAGGCACAGGACGTTCGGGCTCCTCCCACTCAGGCGCAGGACATTCAAGCTCCTCCCACTCAGGCGCAGGACATTCGGGCTCCTCCCACTCAAGCACAGGACATTCGGGCTCCTCCCACTCCAGGTCTGGGTCTTCCTCCTGCCATATGGGGAAGGTGCCAGGGGACACGTGCCAGGGCTCCCCACAATTAAAGCACCATTCCTTCCCCCACAGGCAGGTGAGGCAGACTTGCTGCGGCCATTGCTGCTTCTCCTTCCCCTTTCCTCTTCTTCCTCCCACCTTTCCTCTTCTTCCTCCCATCCTCCTCTTCTTCACACACGAAAAAAACAAAAACAAAAAACAAACTGAAGTACCCTTTCTGGCCTGAGTCCAGGAGGCGCTGGTGATCCCACCCTGACACCACGTGTGACAGGGTGGCTGAGTGGTGACGTCACGGCAGAAGCAGGCACGAAAACAAACTGACACCAATACTGCAGTTCAAAAGAAAAAATCGGCTGTGCCGTTTTTATTCAGCAAAAATAAATAAAATATTTAAACAAAAACACTGGCGCTCACAGAGCAAAATAAAAGAGTAAACAAAAACAAATCTCGAACACAAAATAAAAAATAAATAATAAATAAACCACACAGGTCAGGCTGGGCAGTCGCTGTCACTGTTCCTGTATGTTATAATTTAATTTAGTTTCGTTTTCACACGATCGCTCCGCTCGCGCTCTCTCCTCTTGAACACCCCACCCGGAGCTAGAGAGCTGCAGGCTTTTTATAACAGGTGACCATCTCCCAATTAGCAACAAATTAAATCACTTAATTCGGGAGATGGCCACCTTCTGCACGAGTTTTTTAAACTGTGGATGGGACTACCCATCCACGCTAAACAAAATATAAAACAGAAACACGGCTACGCCGACAATACATAAATACAAATAAAACAATACAGAAATAACACACGGCGCCTCGCCGTCCTATAACGCAATAAATAAATCATAAAACAAATACAAACTAACACAGGGGCGGAGGGGCAAACCCCGTTCTAAAAATAAAACAAACAAACATATATCAATAAGCAGGTCTTACTACCGCCCTGCTACAGTATGTAATTCAATACACTTGTTTGAGTCTATTTACCCTGCCTTACAATGTAGGAGATTTAACACACATACACTGCTGCTTGTAATCTGCAATAGATTGCCAGTCACTGGCAGGACACAGCTGGGATCATTTTATGTCCAAATGATTGCCATCCAGCTGGATGGAAAACAAAAAGTCAGGAAATTAACACTAGTTGTAAACCACCAATCTCAATTAAATCACACCTGCCTACTGGTCAGACACAGAGGACAGAAACAAGTCACATGAAGCCTGCACAATGCCCAGACAAAAAAACTAAAATGAAATGCAATTTGTTAATGAACAGTGTTGTTCATTAGGCTGATACCTCCTTCAACAGCCACGAATCATCTTTTGAAAACGTGTTGAGGAAAGTAAACCCACTACCCATGTGAAAAAGACACTGAAAGAAGCCCGATACGATTCTGCCAAATTAGCATTGGGGTGAGCTCCACAGGTACTGTACTGTTTTAAATGCATCTGTGACAGTAAAACACAACCCAACAGGTTTTAAATACAACTACAGTGAAAAGAGTGAAATAAAAAAACCAGAACAAAAAACCAACAATACGTATATGTATTGCTTATGTAGTGAACATTATGAATAGAGTGCATTAAAACAAACACTGCCAAACACTGCCTGTTTTTGTGCACTGCAATACTTAAACTTTAACTCATTCACAGGTGTGTATGTTAAGCATGTGTACACATACAATCATTTCTAATTAGCTTTTTTGACTCAGCAGATTTCCAGCTGTTTTGACAGGGCAGCCGATATTTACAGCCCTCTTTAAATAAAATAAAATGTGGGCATACTGTAAAATGCAGCGTAGACCAATTTTCTACCACAAGTCATCGCTCAGATTCAAACATGTGAAGAGAAAGCTCTACTATGAAGCAGTAATATATGTATATTTTGTGTTTAGTTTCCAATTCTAAAATAAAAGGTAACATTTCATGTAAGATGAAGTGGACATTTAATAAGCTGTAAATACTAGACCAGTTCAAGTAAATTTTATACCACCCAATAGTGTTATTTTAACTGTGTAAGCATGGTAAGCATGGTATTGCTTTTGCTCAGTACTATCTGAATAATATAATAATATTTTATAGGAGTTTATGAAGTGTCTTTTTTAAATCATAATGTATTACCCTTATTGTACTGTCATCACCCTTCTCCTCATCACTAATTTATTTATTTATTTTTTTGAACCCATTTTCTCCCAATTTGAAATACCCAATTCTTTTTAAGCCTGGCTCACCGCTGCAACCCCCGCACTGACTCGGGAGAGACGAAGACAAGCACACGCGTCCTCCGAAATGTGTGCTGTCTGCCGTCCACTTCTTTGCACTCTGCAGGCCCGCCATGCAGCTACCTTCCGAGCTAGTGTCGGAGGTCTACGTAGCTCTGGGCCGCTTACAGGGAGGTCCACAGGCGCCCGGACAGTCTACAGGAGTCACTGGAGCGCGGTGAGCTGAGGACACCCTGGCTGACCTAAGCCCTCCCCACCTTGGGCGGCGCTTGGCCAGTTGTGCACTGCCCCTGGGAACTCCCGTCCACAGCTGGCAGTGGAATAGCCTGGACCCGAACCGGCGATCTCCAGGCTATAGGGCGCATCCTGCACTCCACACAGAGTGCCTTTACTGGATGCGCCACTTGGGAGCCAACTCATCACTATTTGACCACTATTATTATTATTATCATCAAGCAGTGTAAAGTTACAGGATTTGTATGTAATAAAACAAGCATTTTATTTGTTTTTTTGGTATTTGGAGTTTCTGAAAGGAGCACACGTCAGTAAATGTGATCCGCGTCTTCTAGCGATTCCCAGGGCTATCCACAGAGGGAGTATATAAAGAACCCAGGGAACACATTCTGCGTTTTGTGTAGATGGTATGTAGTCTGTTTGGTGTTTGTTCACCTTATTATGTTTCAGCGACCCCTACTGGTTAATACCCTGTGAATCAGTTGTTTTCCCCCAGGGCCCATTCTTGCACAGAAAGTCAAGTGCTATCATCCAATCAAAAACAGTGGCATTTAACCCTGAGAAATTGCACTCTTGCACCATTAATTAAGATTCACATTGTGTTAGTGAAACTAGACTTATTTTTCAAAACATAGTTGACATGCAATTATATGTGCTTTGACGTAAACAAAACAAAGAATCACAATAATTCACTGCATTTTATTAAGACTCTCTTACACATCTACTTCATGTACAAAAAGCTCTGTGCTTCGTACAATGTCTTTGATTTACCCTTGTTAGTTTACCCACCATTTGCGAAAGCCCTTTTGAAAATGTTTACTTCTTAACACAACTTCAACCAAACGTGGAAGAACGGTGTCAGAATTTTAGAGGAAAAGATCTATTCAGCATTAAGGTTGTGCTTCTTTTAGTGTTTCTTTGAATGAGCGACCTTGGGGAGAAAAAAAAAAAAAAAAAAAACATAAGCAACCTGCTATGTTGTTTGTACAAATGAATGCATATGGTTAGAGCTACAGTATGCTCCTTAGTTTAGATTATACAATACAATTGCACAGTGGAGACAAATACCCAACTCCACCCAATCCATATTCTTTTATAGGGATTTGGTGTTGTATTTGGGGTTTCCATAGATGATTCAAGAAAGGAATGCAACCTTTGCATGAACCTACAGAAACAATTGTTAAACACACTAAACTCACTAGAATTATTTCTCAAGCTTAGATGTTATTATATGGTGCAGATAACACCCACTTAGGCATAAAACAGTAAACACATATGAACCACTATATATAGATGTAGAGAGGCAGTGGCTTTAGTTTTGAATCCCACCCCAATAGTGTACAAACTGAAATGACGGACTGCATATGCAGGCAATGCTCATTGGCACTCCCCTAGCCACCTTCAACTTGTTCAACTTCAAACTAATTTTAGGGGGCATTGAAAAAATGTAACTTTTGTGATAGAAAAAATTAAAGGCAAAACATGATGTCAACTGAGTTTTAAAAAATGTGACTGATAAAATGAACAAACTTGTTGATATTCAAGCGTGTTTATTTATAAATAAATGCTGTGCATGTGAAGTAACTGGTGTGCTCCTAAAAGACACACCAGATGCACCAGGCATTACCTCCCCCTAGTATTGAATTCTCTGAATGTGTTATCTTGTTTCCCTTATGTTAGTTGGTTGGTTTTAAGGTTTACTAAAGGTAAGATACTGTGAGTTGATCAGTCATATTCCATTGTACCTTTAATTCTTCCTCACACATCAGTCTCTAGCTCTAGGCGGCTGATAATATTCTTGTGTAGGCCTTGTGCGCCTTGGCTGCCCATCCCCACCTCCACGGTACTCTAGTGACTTTTCATAATACACGTCATCTTCTTCCTGTGAGCAAACAACCACTTTTAAATGAGTGTTTAGTCTTAATCGGTTTGCTTGTACAATGTATTCAAATTGCGTGTTAAGAATTTTATTTGAACTGGTTTTAGCAGTTTCCAGGATTTCTTTTGTATGGTGTTTGAAAATTCCCATAATACATAACCTGCAATACAATGTTTACTGCTTTTCTTTTCTTACTGTAAACTAATCAAGGTGATTCAACTGTCAGTTTAGACTACTAGGGTGAAGTTGTACCAAGGAGCATCCTTTTCTTTTAAAAATATTCGTACCAATTCCATTGTTTTGCTGCCCCCCTCTAAATAATGTTTGTGAAAGTGTAAATTGCCTAGGGAGTAGCCTATATTTTCCAAACAAACAGAATACTTACCCATGTCTCAGCTTCAATGGGCTTGACGTTATGGAGCAACACTTCTTCATAGTTCCCATAATCACTGAACACAACCACTGCTGTTGTTCCTGAAGGATGAACTCCATTGATTCTGGCCCGGTAAAACTTGAGAGAACAAAGAATATACTTTATATCGGTTTTCAAGAACTGAATTTTCAAAGAGCTTTCACTGGTTAAGCCTATGAAGCACAGTATGCAACAGACTTGATTTAAGCAATTTTAAAAAATAAATCATATTTATTTTAAGTATCATTACCTTAAATCATGGATGGCATTAGATAGCCAACAAAAGTTGCCTAACATTTTTCATATTATATTTTAAACATCAAATATTTTAACAATTACAAATTATTTTAATTAACATGCACATTAAGACTACAAAATTATCTAAATGCCAATCAAGTAATGTTAAAGCACTGTCCTATTAATATATAATTATTAGAAATTAGTTAAGATGGTTCCTGATTTATCACTGATTTTTTGGAGAATAAAACAAGAATTGTTCAGTAAAATCATATTTTTTTATTTTTTACCTTATTATCTTCCCAGTAAAGGGCAAGGCACTGGTCTCCTGGCTTCCAATGATCATACTGCAAACGGTTAGACTCTGAAGAAACATAAGGGGTTTCAAAAGCTTTCTCAGACTTGATTGGCCCTGACCTTGTTTTAGGTCCAGAATTATAAAAAGCATTCTTGCTTTCATGATCATTGAAAGAGTTTGTACTTGGCTTCTTTATGGGTCCACTTCTTTTATGGTGAGAATGCTCTGACTCTCCATTTTGCACATTGCGAGTGTTGACAACTGTTCTAACAGTACCAAAGTCATTTGCTATATTGGTGTCTCTGTCTGTTCGTGAATTATAGAAGTTTCCATTATCCACGGCTTTTGATTTTCTTTCATAATTATCTGTGCTCTGCTTGTCATATTTTCCTCTCTTTTGATGATTTGCTTCTATTTTGTAATCACGACTTGGATTTCCTTTGAGGTCCATTTCACTGCTGCATTCCATGGATTTGTTCTGCATAGTATTATCCCATAGACTCTTTTTAACAAACATTTCATTCTGTGGGGAAGTGCCTGATAGTGCATGCTCTCTTTGCCTCACATTGGTAGAGTAAGTTCGGCCTCCCTTCTTTCTCCCTTCAGTCCTATTTTCAGACCCTATAGAGTTTGTTTTTTCAGGAGCACTCCACCTTGATGGGGCAGACGTTTCCTGAGCTAGCCTGGCGGGTGGAGTATCTTTTTGGAATCGCGGTGGTCTGTCGTTTCTTTGATGCCTCACTTCATTTCTTTGAGGATATTTTGGTTGCATGGGTTCCTGGGGTTCCCTTGTACAATGGTCTTTGCTTGGGTAAAATATCTTGTTCTGTTGTGCCTGATGGTTCAGTGTAGATTGGCTTTTTGGTTCTAGGCAAAAAGAGATAAATAACCAGTAAATAACCAGATGGGTAAATGAATCATAAAACCCTGTTGTGCATTACTTCACAGTAAATCCGATCCACTGTCTTCTTATAGCATAATATGAATAAAGGAGGAGTGTACACTGTTTGAAATACCACTGAATTCACAATTTTAAAGTGGTTGTAGGCAACAAAATAATTTCATAAAACATACTTGTTTTGCACTTTCACTGCATAGGTCTCAAACGTGCGGTTTTGAAAGAAACATAGGAAACATTTATTTTTATTTTAAAACATGACATGCAATAAGTTAGAGAATGTTCTGTTTGTTTGACTTGCCTTCCAGGAAGTGTGTTACTGCTCTGCTTCCTATGTCATTTCATTTTAGTGTGCCCAATTATTTTACCACTGATTTTGTCCCCAATTTGGAATGTCCAATTATTTTTTCCCTTCACCGCAGAAATTCCCCACACAGCTCAGAAGAACTGAAGGTTCAGCCGACGTCCTTCAATCCCACGACCAATGTAGCTTCCTCTTTTACACCCAGGAACTCGAGAGCAGATGTCAACGAGCCAACAGCCTCCAGAGAACAAAGGTCAGCCCTGCGGGTTTCTGTTCTGAGCTCACTGGGTGCCTAGCCAGCAGGGTTTGCTGCAGCGCAAAGAGGAGAAAGCAGAGCCAATGCAACCCTCCCTTCGGAATCCCCGCCAAAGACCGGCGACTTCGCACAGCCAGATCGTAAACCTCCAGAATTTTTTTTAAGGTCAAAACATCTTACAGGCTACAAAGCAAGTCAGTCATTAGGGGAAGCAGATGGTTTGTTATTGGTAGTGAAGGGATGGGGACAATTTCACTCTCCAGGATGACCAAATAAGTACAAGACAGTACAAGCATGGCTTTGGATTAAATCGCAAACTTTGCAGTGATTGATGAATAGTTATGCCCGAGTTAAACTGGGTTAAATGCTCCTACTTGAGCTTCCTGATGTTTTATCATTTCAGTAAATGGCAGGGCTTTGAACTCAATCTCCTGAAGCAAATTAGGCTTGAGCATGCAGGCTGATGTAATGTACTTTCAGACCCAAATGATTGCATCAAATAAGACACACTGATGCATTCATGTTGAGTCACAGAACACCTGGTCTGGAAGATTAATACTACAGAAGTACCAAATATTTATTTGAAAAAAATCAGAACACAAGCTGTATTTATGTAATTTGATACATTACGTTTAGACTTAACTTTTGCCGTTAACAATATAGTTAAAGAGAAAATTAAAACAGGAAGATTCCAGTCCCTAAATGAGGACAATGGCACTTAATGGGTTAACTGTGCCACCAATTATATAAATGATATGCAAATATCTAGATCTGATGTAAATTCTTGTTCACAGAGCACAAAGCACAACGACTGATAAGAAAAAGATTTCAAAAAAGTTTTTCGGGTGGATATTTTACAATTGTAACATGACAAAAAAGTGTGGTTTTCATTAGTGAACATGCCAGCTGTATCAATCCCTACAACCCATCTGTATGTTATCAACACTGCCTGCAAACATTGATCTTGAAGGAATTAAGAGCTGTCTAACAGACCCTTTATTAGACTTTTCTTAATTCCTTCAATTAAGCTTTACCATCTGTTTGATGTTGAACATGTGTCTCACAAAAACTTTCACTTGAGTATGTTTTACAGGCAGTATAATTTATTTTATGTTTTAATGTGGTTGCAAGAGGTGTTGGTTTAAATATGTGAAGATGTAAAGAATGGCAACAATCTGAAAAGAAAAACCTAAAACACTGACAATGTGGATTGATTAGGGAGAATAATGGGGCAATTTGTATATATTTATTGATTTCTTTATTTTTAAAACTGGCTAGAAGAAATAATCCAAATCTGTTTCACTGATCAAAGGTCAAAAGGTAGTGTAGCAAAATGTGTATTCTCTAACCTGAAAAGAAATTGTATGAACTGAAAGCCTCCAATGTGTTTTTCTTTAAAATAGTCATTTGTAATCGAGAGGTTATGCAGCAGCTCAGTGCTAATTATCCTCCTTGTATGCAACATTTCTCTGGGGCTTGCAATTCAACCCACAGCCAAATACAATTATAAAACAATTAAACATAATCAGCACAACTTCTCCCTACCACTCAATACTGCTAGAAACAACAGGGCTCCAGACAAACTTTTTGCCCAAGGAGCCAATGGCTCCTAAGCCAAAAATGTTGGGTGCCAATTTATGAGCAAGTTAGTTGCTTCCAACTGCTGAAAATACAAGAAAAAAAACCCACTAAAATTATACAAAAACAGAAACATAATGTTTGTACTCATTTGTATGCTACCTAATTGTTCATCGATGCTGCATTTTACTTGCTCTGCCTTGGCTGTCCTCCGTGTGATCTGCTGTTCACCCACTATACCTGTCCTCAAATGCTGTCAACAACTTGTTAAACTTCAACAAATTTGAAATTTCTTTAAATTGCATGGACCAATGGAGATGCAAGTAGCATTTAAATGATTTCTTAAAAAGTGTGACATCCATAGGCACCTCCACTATACCCCAAAAGAGGTATTAAGGCAGTTTAGTACAATTCATTATGACTGGAACCTATTTGCCCGCTTATGTAAAATAAGGGAATATTTAACAACAGCTGCACAACTGCAAATCAGTACAGGTTGATTAGAATATAGTCGAAAGTCATTATTGGTATCGAAAACAGGAGGGGTTGGTATATACCTTCAATAGAGAAAGAACCCATCTTTGACTCCAAGAAATCAAACAATGTACTAGGGCCAGACGGTCTACCACCCAGCAATTCATCTTCATCCTCTGGTCTAGTCCTCCCTCTGCCACGCCCCTTTCCTGCAGAAACAAAAACATCTATATTTGGCAGCTGATTATGACTTTATCTGGTATTCTCGTATGTAGAGTTAATTCAATGTCTCAGTTTTTCATTACGTTACGTTCCTGTTCTAAAATTTGATTTGTATACACAGAGCTAAATTACTGTCATGGATTATTTTTCAGTTAATACTTTAGTGTCTTGTATTTATAGTACCTCTTGGCAGAGGTCCCTGAGCAGGTTTCGGCTTATTGCTGTTTAGTAGAAAATTTAGTGCAGCTTCCAAGTTGTTGCTATGATCCATAAGAGCCTGTCTTGCAGCTTCTTTATTGAAACCCATTTCCATTATGTCTCTTAAAGCCCTCTCATCCACCTGTAAAATACAAGAAATAAAAACAAAACTGGAAATGGGAGATTTTGTGAACAAAAAACAAAGCATCCCTGATTCCATAACTTTTTTATACAGAATAAAAAAATACAACTGTGTACCGAGTATAATGAATGGTCATATTTCAAAACATGTAGTCTGCTGGAAACCCCACATATAAAAATAAACCTATTTAACAAAACTAAACATATGAAGCAATATAACGTTATTAGTGCATACAGTCATTATTATTATTATTATTTATTTCTTAGCAGACACCCTTATCCAGGGCGACTTACAATTGTTACAAGATATCACATTATTTTTACATACAATTACCCATTTATACAGTTGGGTTTTTACTGGAGCAATCTAGGTAAAGTACCTTGTTCAAGGGTACAGCAGCAGTGTCCTCCACCTGGGATTGAACCCACAACCCTCCGGTCAAGTGTCCAGAGACCTAACCACTACTCCACACTGCTGCCCTCTGACTGGTTATATTGTTCCGCAATAGAGACACATTTTTTAATCTTAATATAAAAACAGATGCAGAGATGCTGGTATCATAAAATTGAATTTACTTTCACTTTTGCTTAAACAGCAAATTATTTTGCAGAATTCCTGTGGTATCAATTAGTGGTTAAAATCACTTTCCTGCAAACTATATAACTCAATCATCCAAAACAGCTTGTGAAACACCACATTTCATTATGACAGGACAGGCGGTTGATAAAAGCCAAAGTCATTAGTTTCATAAACTCTATTGCATCAAATCTTTCTGAACTGACACAGGTTAGTATTCAATCCATTGTTGCTTGTCTGCTGTTAATTGATTGTGAACTTCTTGCGCCATCTAGTGACAATATAACTGTAGCATAACCTCTCTCAAGCTTGATCAAAATGCCTTGCAAAATCTCAGCTAATGAATAGTATGTACATCATGCACACAGCTGAGGGCATCTATGTACAATCAAAATTCTAAATAATTTTGAATTCTTATGATCATAAAAGTGTGCAGCTCATTTTTTATTACAATTTTCTGCTTAATATTTAATTTTATATAACTGATAGCACATTATATATATATAAAAAATAAAATAAAAAAAGGCTTTCAGCTTTTGCATTCCATAAGTCTATGAAAACAGGTATTTCAGATTGTTGTAGATTTTGATATACTTTGCTACTGCAATTTAAAGTCCTAAAGGCGCAATCTGAATATCAAAAGACATTCCATTCTCCAAATTTAACACAGATCCCTATTGACCCTTACCTGTTTTACAGAATTCAAGAACTAATGCATTTCAAATGGTGTCAAAAAATGAAGGAAATTGTTTTGAATTTACATGTTGTCAAAAATGGAAAGTAATAGTCACTGATATATTCAGTGCTAACTCGTTATAACGTGACCCGTTATAGTGCGGAATCGGTTATAACACGGTAAGGTTGTGGCTCCCATTTCCCCCATAATGCAATTTGACTCACAAACGTTGGGTTTTATTGTTGTTTTACATTACCGCATTTAAACCCATTGAAGTTGAAGCTGGGACATATACTAATTATAAAGCTCCTGTGCTTGCACTGTATTTTTTTTTCTAAAAGTAAAAACAAAATGTCAGTTAATGTTACAAAACAAGTACAAACAATACAAGTGTGTATAAACATTCTTGGATTCTCTGTTATTTATTTACAGTTTACAACATTTATTAGAAAAAAATATACCATTTAAATAAGCGTGGTGTAAACTTTAAACTGGTGGAATAGCAGTTTCTATTCTACTGTTTGTTGTTTTTTGGTGTGGCCTCTCTTCCCTTCATTTTCCACGGTACGCTACACTATTAATTTGGCCATCGTAAATCATTTTGGGAATGCCAATACTCATTATAATGCGAAACACAAATAACGCTGTCTCCAATTATAGACCCCGACAACCGCGTTATAACAGGGTAGCACTGTATACACTGCTCACAGAAAGGGTACATGTGAAAAGTCAATTTAATCTGTAACGTTTTGTAGTGAATATATTGAAAGGAATATTTAATCTGTATTTTACATTGAATCAAATTGACCTAAGAATAAGAGTCACAATGCAGGTGGGGGGTTGCATCATTTTTCACACATCAGTTAATAGCAGGTTGGGCTTCCTGTAGCAGCGAAGCAGGCAGTCAGGCGTCAATGTTACTTTATTTTCATTCTGATGGTTTCTATTTGTATTTTAAAGGGTCCAGATTTGGCTTAAAATGTTTGAAGTGAATGATAAATCTTTGTAAACATTTAACTTTTTGGTGGGTTTTTTTTTTTTTTTAACTACAGTACTGAAAAAACAGTGAAAATAGATCCGTCTTAGGTGCTTACTGTTTGCCTTTTGTGAATGACCCACCGATGGGCATGACATGTTATTTATTGATATGACACGTTATTTTATGCTTAGCACAAATAACACTCGTTGCATAAATATATATACATATAAAGTTTGTATACACCCTTTAGCATTTTGGTTCTTACCAACTCTCGATAAACACCTTCAGAGCGGCCTTCTATCCATGCAGGTTTTTCCTCTCGTTTTCTCTGGAATGTATCTCTGCTTTTGTAACTTACACCGATGGTGTTGAGATTGCTTCCAGCATTTCCTCCGCCTCCAAAAGTTCTTATCTTTAAGGAAGGAGAAAAAATAAATCAATTTGTTTTATAAAAAGGACAAAAACTGAAGGAAAAAATAAATAATCAATTATAACACACACAACAAATAGTCTAATTAATGTACAGTGTGGAGAAATCCTAACTTCATCTGGATTGTCTTTTAGACCGGTGGTTCAGTATAGGGAACACATCCCTTCAATCCCTTCAAATCCCTTCAAATCCCTTCAAATCCCTTCGGGGCAGCAGTGTGGAGTAGTGGACTTTTGACTGGAGGATCGTAGGTTCAGTTCCAGGTGGGGGACATTGCTGCTGTTCCCTTGAGCAAGGTACTTTACCTAGATTGCTCCAGTAAAAACCCAACTGTATAAATGGGTAATTGTATGTAAAAATAATGTGATATCTTGTAACAATTGTAAGTCGCCCTGGATAAGGGCGTCTGTTAAGAAATAAATAAATAATAATATACAATTTAACAGGCCTAGGTATTCTCAAATATCATTTTTATATGACACTTTTTGTAAGACTGAAACCGTTTTAATTGGCTTTAGTCCAGTTTTCGTTACACAGTGCTGAAATAGTTCAAATACATGTGTATATAAGAAATAAATAATAATAAATAATAATAATAATAATAGTATACACAATACTGAATATCAGTAACATTTTGCTGCCTTTAGCGCAAGTCAAAACATCCTAGAAAATGCACAAGAGGCAGCTTAGTTTAAAATATCACTGCTGGACTAGATTATTACACTGATGCAGTCATCTTTTACTTTACTTAGAGCAGTTAAAAGATGCAAAAATCACCTAGATTTAAGGTTGGGAATATTTATTTCATACCTACCTCTTTGCTCTTTGCCACTTCTGCAATGGCAGCAATCCTTTGCTTCTCAAATTCATCATTTTCATCTGCAGGCTTAACAATATTTGTAACCTGTAGTGTCTTCCTTTGATCCAGCTCCCTGGTGTCCACTTGCTCTTGATTAACACATTTCTTAGAAAGAGAAGACTTCTTAGTGCTGCAAAAGCTTTTCAACAAAGTCTGTTTTTCTTTATCATTAACATGGAACCATAACCCATATAATGCTAGTTATGGTATAATATACGACTTAAGATTTCTGTGAGGCACAAGACGAATCCTGAATTATTATTATTTTATAAGAGCATAGTTGCTGTTCTTCTACCAGGAGTATCCTTTACGATGTATTAGGACTCCAGAATATGTGTTACTAATGGAGAGCAGGCAGGTATATGCTCTTTATAATATCAATAAATATCTTGAAACATTGAACCCATGATTTTAATTAGTGTACATACAGTACTTATTTTAAAAAAGAAGAAATTACCTGGCCAAAAGGCACAAACGGGGGTGGTCCACCTTCTGCACCAATATTACTTCTATTGTGTTTTGCTAAACTCTTAAAAGTGGAAAACAATACAAATAGCACAATGATTAACTTTTCTTCATCAATCAATGTCAAAATAAATAAATAAATAAATCATCAAGCCAATACAAATATTAGACCTTCACTTGTACTCTATACAAAAGGTTAACAGTAAGAAACATACAAAAAAACTGCAGCAAAGAAAGAATGTCTTCCCTATTGAACCCAGGGCTACTTTACATACTCAATGTTGTTCCTTTGAAAATAGATGCCACTTTTTAAAAAGTTCCAGTAACCTTATCTTTGATTCTGTGGGCAGTTCCTTTACACTCACTTAAATCTAACATGCAAATCACTTGTTTCCAACAAGTAACAACTAGATGCCTGAGTAGAAACTATGCAGATGTGGACAGTAAGAAACAAATGCCAGCTACTGTTGACAGCACGAAGACTCACTAAACCAGGTAATAAATAACTGCTGTGATAAGTACGGTTTCTATATTTAGTGTTTGTTTTTTGTCTTGGTTTAATTAACATGGCATACTGAGTTAATGTATCACAGAACAGGTACAATAGTTGTGTTCCTTACCCTTTGTAACTCCCATTTGTCTATCATATGATCAACTTCTCCTCCAAGGACAATAATCCTGGTGTCATCCAAAAGCAAAAAGCCATTTTTTATATGCACTGTACCCAGAAGCTTTACTTTCGTACCAGGGGGGGTGTTTAAACTGGAAAACAAAGACAAACCGTCATTAGGCTTCATTTTGAAACCGGAAAAGCTAGGACTGAATTATAAAAGAAAAACATTAAAATATGGGAACCCTCTGTCAATTAAATATCTGCCTAGGTCTCAACTGCAAACATGTAATTAATACTATAATATAAAATAACTTCACAATTTTGATAAAATCAAAAAACACATGTCAAAGATGAATGAGCTGGAGATCTCTAAATGAAGTTCAGTAGCACTGCTGAGTTACTTTTTAAACCACTGTTGTGGACTACAGAGGTTTCAAGAGCTTCACTACCAACTAAAGCAAATAATTATGAAAACATTACTATTGCTCTTAAGCTTGCACACTCTTCAGTGTTAAATAATCCCTGTGAAAGCATGTGTAGTGTATAAATTGAAAAATGTAGGATAGATGTAAAATATCTTAATAAAATATTATAAAATTCTACTACGGGACCAATGTCTTTCTTTAATCTGTCACTGTGTGGTATAACTGGCATAAGATTATACATCCATAAAGCATCAAATTTAAATGTGCAAAGTCATCAGCAATATATATAAAGACTTTTGATAAATATAAATCTCTCATGCAACAGTTACGCACATGCTTTTTTATGCATAAACAAGATTATATTTTAGCGTACCATTAGTATTCAGCAGAATTGAATACTGTATGGCTTGCAAGTGAAGCAGCTATCTTCCTCTTGCTTGTAAAATAAATCAGTTTTCAGACCACATCCTGATAATCGGATTGCATTTCTACCTCAACAGTGCCCTCTAGTGGCACTGTACACAAAATACCCTTTGATTTTGTTATTCACATAAACCTCATATCAGAAATCAACCAATCACTAAAGTATTTGCCAAAATTCCAGTACATCTTATCCTGTGTACAGATGTCATGCCATGCATAGTACACTACACCTAACTCCAATGTTCAAAAATCAAAACAAAAAAAACAAAACCACATACCTTCACTTTCTTTAAATGCTGATAAAGTTAACTTGCTCTTCCAAAGAAAATATTATCGAAATCGCTACAAACTTTTAAAAACATGTTTTTCCGGCTCGCTTTTGTTTTAAATATATACTATAGTCTCAACACAACATGCTGATTTTAGACTGACCCACTTCACGACTGGGGTAGGTAAAATGTATGTTTTAAATAAAATACTTTTCACTTTAAAGCTATTCCTGAGTACAATCTTCATTTGTGTGATTTATACTAAGCTAATATGTTATGTGTAGGGTGTCTCGTATTGTATAAAACATGTCACTTTTCACAGCTTGAGCAGCCTCTCGCCCACACTGCACAAGATGACATCTCTTATATAATAAGAGACCCCCTAAACACCACATATTAACTTAGAAAATGAGCTTTGAGACACAACATAGCCAAAAATCTATGGATTAAAGCATATACATACATTTTGTACCTGAGTTTTCGGAAGGCAACACACAAGTGCGGTTAGTAAGTATTGTTGTTCAAGATGAATATAAAAGTCCTGAACCAGTGTATGCTTTGGGACTCTTATCACTGCACATCATGGTTATGGTATTGGTATAAAACCACAGGACATTACATTATTGAATACCTATATAAAAATTAAACATTGGTGTTTTTGTGAACAAAAAAAAAAACAAAAAAACATCCACAGACAGATTATTGAATAGTTTTCTCCAGCCAATAACCACTATAAAACTTTATCAAAAGAATTATAAAATACAGCTGGCAAACGAATGGGAGACCCTATGTCAATTAAATATTTTTTCCGCCTCACCTTATTTTGGAGAGATGTTTGAATTCTATTCCCAAACAGTTTGTATGACCATCTGTCATCTGCAATCGTAGCATCCTTGGAGCACCTTGTGATTCTTCATTGTCTTTAGGAGCTGACACGTTTCTAATTTTCTGTACTTGAAGAATGCATGGGCCTTCAAGCTTAAAAAAAAATAAAAAAAACTATTCATTAGTTTCATACCTAAAAATCCTGTACGATTAAATGGTAAACTTTGATGTTGTGTAGATTTAATAAAGTTCAATCCAACATAAAATACTAAGGCTGGACAAAACTAAAATTGCCACAACACTGTAAACCTTCCAGTGCTTGTTTTCATTCGTCATGGACACCCCCCGTTATAGGCCCATCACTTCAAAAATAATTGGGAGTTGCCTAGAAGTTTTTTAATATATTAAAACACTTCTAGGTACATCTATCTTGAATATCAAAATAATCTGAGATGGTAAGGTGGGGACCACTGGTCCATTTGAAGTGGAATGACTCCTAATTATTTTCACTTGAGAAATGATGGTGGACCAGATCTTGCTGCAATCTGCCTGGTGTCACCTGCAGCAACAAGCAGAATAACCTGCGGCGCTGCACTTACATAGTATCGTCATTCACTATCATAGGAATTAACCAACCAGAGTTTCGTTCACCTCCACTGTCCAGGTGGTGGAATTTGAATTACAAGTTGGACCTATCAACTATGTGCGTTCATTTTCTGAAGACCTGTCTTCAAGTTTGACTTAAACACCAGGTTATCCTTTTATAACCTGATCTCTTCAGCATTTTAAAAATGCAGTAATCCATACATTAGCACATCATATTTTTTTTCTGTATTTGTCCACTTAAAATAAAGTTTGACTGTATTCCTCTATGCAAGTTGTTGGTTAAATAAATATATTTATTAATACCTATTTTACTCACCTTTTCCACTCTTCCACTGTTAATTTCACTTGGCAGAAATGGCTTGCCAATTGATCGTAGATCACTCTAAAAAAAATGAAAAAATAATAGGAAAACATTTGATATAATCATACTGCAATTGTATATTTAGTTATTTCAGTGTATGGCAACTGACAATATCATTTTTTTTTTTACATGATTCAAGTATACAACTTTTTATCCCAATCACACCCCAAATGTAAATCAAATAAACTAATTAATAAAAAGCAAAAATATATTAAGCTACTTCCGAAGAACCTTTTTTAATGTCAAGGTTCCAACACATTACAACAATTCACCAGAAAGAAAGCACAATCACTATAAATTACATACAGCATTTACTAAGTAGCAGTCATAGTAATATTTCAATTAAAAAATATCAAATGCAATCACCACTGGAACGGCTGTTCAATAACTCTAGACGCAACACATTTTCAAAAAGCAGTGCCAAATAATACATTAGCAATATAAAACAGCATTTAAGTGATGCAAACTGACTTTTAGTTTTAAAAAACAATGTGATATGATTCAAGCATTCAAAATCCTAAAAGGTATAGACAATGTCGACCCAGGGGACTTTTTTGACCTGAAAAAAGAAACAAGGACCATGGGTCACAAATGGAGATTAGATAAAGGGGCATTCAGAACAGAAAATAGGAAGCACTTTTTTACACAGAGAATTGTGAGGGTCTGGAATCAACTCCCCAGTAATGTTGTTGAAGCTGACACCCTGGGATCCTTCAAGAAGCTGCTTGATGAGATTCTGGGATCAATAAGCTACTAACAACCAAACGAGCAAGATAGGCTGAAAGGCCTCCTCTCGTTTGTAAACTTTCTTATGTTATTCTTATGTTCTTATGTTTCTTGTAATGCCTGTTGAAATTTGAGGTTGCCAAAGACTCTGTGAAAAAACACTGCATAAATAAACACTGACCACTTTGATACAGTGATCCGCAATGCAACTGACTTATGCACATATAGACAGACACAGCACAGCTACTATACCTACATTAAGCGCAATCCTGATAATGTCGTTAAAAAGCACATTGTCCACAGATTTTGTGCAGGCTTCAATTCCTTCATCTGAAAGACACCTGTGTCAAGAACAAAAGTGGTTAAAAATGGAATGCTTTAAAAAAAAAAAAAAAAAACACAAAAAACAAAAGAAAACCAAAATAAACATTTTGCATGTGTATGAGTTCATCAAGATCAAGCTGACCTTGCATCAATGTAATTTAGGTCATGAAAAATCATGTTGGAGTCATCAAAATGTGGATTATGTAGCAATAACAAAATGAATGAAACACTTCTCCAGAATTATATCCAGTTGAGCTGGAATGCTTCTGGTCTACTGCAGTCTATTTTGGTCCCCATGTTACAACAAGGACATTTCGGGAAGTGTCTGGAAGCCACATAGCTTTCTGTTTTGATGTAGAATAAGTGGGTGACTGAGTACATATTTTATTAATGCTCTTTTATAATCTAATTATTAGAATTTTTTTTTTTTTTTTTTTTAACTTTTTAATTGTGATCGAATTGTTGTGAAGGGACTTTCCCACAGTACACTACCAGCATGGCACATAAAAACGTGCGTTTATCTTTCAGCTGATTTAAGATGCACGGTTATTAAATAGATTAATAACAACTAGGACGATGAGGAGGCACATGATGTGTATGTTGGGGCGCTGTGTGAATGTGCAGAATACGATGCTATTTAGGGAACTTGAACACACGTCACACAGAACCTAGTGAAATTGATCTACCTCATAACTGTGGTAATGTAAACTAATGACAAGACACCCTACACGTAGGTATCAACTTGTGCACGCTTTTAAGGAAGGAGACAGAACGTTAAAACTCATTAAACCCAAAACGAATCTATAATAATAATAATAATAATAATAATTCAGAACTAACCCTAATACAATTGACAAGTACTATACTATATCAGATGTACATAGCCTATTACTTCACGCGAGTCGACACATATGTTTAGGTTGTTCCAATCTACCCTATATTGAAGAAATTAAATAAACAACGTTTTAGATTTGAACACAGAATTAATTTTCTGTAATAACATGAAAATGCACAGCTGCTTACCAGCCTTCTTTGGACAGAGCTGTAGTAAAATCAGCCATGTTTTCGGAACATTCGTTTTCAACAATAATAGGCCTGCGGTTTTTTTTCAGCTGTGTAATTAATTAGAAAAAAAAAACATTTTCGGGTATATAATTATAAGAAATACATGTATAATTGGGTTTTAAAAAAAATATATTAACAAAAGTATAAAAAAACTCAACAATGTAAACACAATTTACGTCAGATCACAAAAGACCAACCAACTCAAAACTCCGAACAAGCGCCGCCTGCAAGGGATGAAAGGTTACTGCGTGACCCGAAGACGTAAGCACGTACAGTATCTTTGAAGCCAGAAGCCATAGGACTGGCAAATCGAAGGATACTTCGCAATACACAACGCTGCAAACCCATAAACATAAGACTCGTTTTTTTTTCTTGTGCAAACTGTTCATTCGTTCTGTTAGTGTGATTTGCTGGTTAGTTATTTCGACAATTACCCTCGTAATGAATAAATAAATAGTCATAGTACTGCATTTGCTTGTTTCAGTGTGGTTCAGGAGTTCTGACAGGTACCTTGCATGGTGCCATTGCCCTTTTTTGTACATTTACTTGCAACGCATTAACAGCCATGGTAACCAGAAGGTAATATGCTGACACATTATTAAACTAGAACAGCAGTTCTGTTGATCTGACCTCTCAAACACGGGCCCCTTTTCAGTGTTTTCATCTGTCCTTGCGGTTGCCGCCTGACCGGTTTTTGTACTGCCTTGCCGGTTGCACGTGAAATATTTATGTGTTGTTTTTCCCCCACCTGGGACAGTTAAGCACAGTAATCGTACAGGGATACATAAAGTTACAACAGTACCAATTTAACGTAGGTGAGAAAAATGACATCGTGCTATTTTTTGTGTGTAAAGCGTTTCACTGAAACATTGTGGTAATAATTAGCTGTAGTTGGCAGTAGGACCCTTTTTGTTGGTGGGAGGTTTCTTGAGGTGCCAACCCTACCTGTCATTATGGGCCAATTTCTTCAAAACGTAGGGGTGGGTACAACGAAAACTCAAATGTCACCTCTGGGCGCCTAGACTAAAATTCAAGCACATGTTTTCGCAAGGTGTACAACACGACAACCTGCCCCCCGCCCCCCCTCTAATCGTTACTAAAACCAATTTCTCCAAGTTTTGAAAAACTGCGGTATTTCTCACAAAAGATACGGTACTACAGTTGGAAAAGGGGAAAGACGGGTTTGATTAATCACACACATTCTCAAAACAGCCGTTAAGATAGTTTTGAACCAACACATTTGAATAGAGCCAAGAGAAACTGAATCAGAGATTCCTTTTAGCTCCTCCTAAAACTAAAAGTAAGGCAGCAGGAAGGGATCATTAAAAAGCGTCACAAAGATAGACAAGCACCGAGTTGAAAGAGTAGCACGTTTTCTGACCAATTGTAATGCCAGTTTGACGGACTGTCAAACATTTCCACCAAACAGATGACGAGGCTTCTGAAGACAACGTTGGGGGATTGGCTAAAGGGGCGGGGTTACACGGTACAGCGTGGCGGGATTTTTCAGATTAATGTCAATATCAATTTCAGTTAAAAACTACTTTAGTTGTGCATGATACTCCGCTGACTATAAGCATACATTCTGAATGCGTTAAACTTTATATAATCTTAATATATGTGGTTGTTAGGAGGCTAGTTTTTTTTCTCTAAAACTTTATTCATTTTCGCGCTGCTCTTGTTTGGATTAGTGAGTCTTTGAAACCTTTGCCTGTGTAACCAGCGTTAGTGATTAGCTGCCTGTGCCGCTCTATTTATAAACAACGATTTATCTTGCATTGCAGTTAATATGCAGCTAAAAGAATAATACATACATACTATTAGAGTATAATTTAAATGCCATGGAGAATTACCGTCAGCAGCGATATGAATCCTCTGCCCCTGGAAGGGAGAATAAATTGAGCAGAAAGAAAGTGTTTGCTGGGGGAGCTGGCGGCACTACCACTGGAAGCACTAGACATTATGAAGACGGCGAAAGGAAGCCTAAATTTGTAAGTATTCCCTTATTATCCCATTTAAATGCACTGTAATAGTAGAGACATAAACAGCAGATAACATGTATGTTTTCTGCTTTGTCATAACTATTAACACAGACATCCATTCCAACCAGGCCTATCCCCTTCAAAATCAAAGAGAGTATGTAACTTATTGAAAAATAAATACTTGTTTTTTTCAAGTGTCAATTGACTTGTTTGCAAAGGCTTTTAATTGTATATGTCATTATTTTATTATGTATAATATTAGTTAGCCTATACGATAGTTACACGATTAGAAATCACATTTTTGCAATTAGAAACTGAAAATTATACTTTGGAATTGTACTGTAAATGAAATCTGAGTATTTGAAGTGTTACAGCTGTTTAAGGTTTGGGAATTATTTTAAACGAACAGTTAAAAGGGCTCGGCCTGAGTTCCCTCATTCCTTACATACCCTGTTTAGGGTGTGATTTGCAAGCAAAGTAAGTAGCTGTCTCTCTGATCAACCATCATTTAGATACCTCCTATCAAAACAACCAAGTACACGATTAATATACATATAGATTCTAACGCACAGGATATGGTAAGCAAATGGCAATTTGCAAACATACAGTGTCAAATACTGACATTGCAAGACCAGTGTGTGTGTGTGTGTGTGTGTGTGTGTGTGTGTGTGGCTGGCTAAGTGTGGAATCAATTTCTGTTTAGAGGGTCTCTACTGTTAATTAACTTTATCAGTGTTTATATAAATGAGAAGGACACACAGTATATCACACAGGGTAGTGAAGAAGGGCATTTGGAAGGGCATTATTATGTAATCATTAAGTACTTTACTTCATTGTCTGATGCTGTTCTCCGGTCAACCTTTCTTATTAAATCAGATAAATAACACTGACAATACAGAATGTTTATTTTGTCTAATAAAGTGACAGCACTTTAAACCACCTTTTTAGGTAATGCATAAAAAGATAGATAAGATGGTGCAGTCATTTAGAACTCCCACAGAGCAATCAAGCATAAAGCTTTGAAGCACAACCTATACAAAACTGAAGTAGTCTTCATTTTTTTTTTGTCTTTTTTTTTTTTTTTTTAAATATAAAACCTAACATATATTTTTTGCCAACAAAACTTGCTGTGTATTATCCAGTACTAAAGTGCTGGGGTAATTATTTGAACAAACACTGCTTGAAGTTTCTTCAGTGGCAGATATGTTCGTATTAGTTCATATAACTGAATTTATAAATCACTGTATCAAAAAGATCATGCAACAGAAAGCAATGTATAAATGACGTCTTAAAGGAAGAACACCCATTCAACTGTACGGGCGATACTTTTCATTTAACAGCTAATTCAATATGAAATCATATTTGAATATTTGTTTACATTTTCAAAGAATATTTGAAAGTGAAAAACCCCATGTCTGTGCTGGCTAAGAGATTCAACAATTTCTTTCACTTTTCAAACATGGCATATCTTGAATAATGGGTCATAGTTTCTGCAATGGAGGGAAAAAGCTGAACATAGCCATGGAAACTTGGCAAGAAGCTTATTGGAAGTTAAAATTCCACAGGATAAGAGTCATTCAGTTGCTTACTTTAGTAGAACCAGCCCTTCCTGTCCACTGTAGCATGATGCTGCTTTCCTACAAAGCCTTCCCTATGAGACATAGCCCTATCGGTCACACAAGCGAGAGAAAATGAGTGAAAAAAAACTATTACATTTGAATGCTTGCTGTGCATTAATTTTCTGAAATCAAAGATGGTGTCAACATTTCCAGTTTTAATAAAATTAAAATAAATAGCATGCTGCTTTAATAGCATTACAATGGGATTTGTATAATTGTTTGCAAGTCGGGCCAGTGTCTGGAAAGCGTGAAGCATTTTTGAGTGATGTACAGTACCTTTATCTGAAACCCCTGATTCTGACTCGCTTGCCACATCTGAAGCAGCCCTTTTGTTGATCCTGTTTTTTATGTTAATGCCACACATCACTTGCCATTTTAGAAACTGTCTCAAATTCTGGCAAGGTGGTAAATCGAGGCTCTGCAAAACATGTGTTACGCTTTTCTAATATCTATGAACTATGTAATTTATGGCGGACACAGACGTGGATTTTTGCCTTCGAATTCATGTGCAGCAATGTTTGTTAGAATATTCAGACAGGTTCTCCGCACTAAAGAAAATATTACTCCGTACCTCTGTTTTCCTATCGCACTACTAAAGACTTCTCTCATTGATCAACCAATGAGCACTGACACTACACCATATAACATGTAAATACAAATAAAATATTTAAATTGAGTTCTTCATGTTGGCTATAAGAATAGCTTTCTGTTGCTTTTTATAAACTTGGCACATAATTACACCTGAGAAACAAAATCAAAAGAAAATGTCTTGCTGTACTGTGTGTAATCTTCTCTATGGTACCATCAAAAATACTGACTGTACTCTCTTCCAGTCTTAACAAGCTTTGTTGCTTTATATAGATTAAATGATGCAGGGCTTTGATTTAATCCCATTCTTTCTTTTTGCTTTATTCATGGATAGACTTGTCATGGCATTATTGACAAATTACCGTTTAGAGAAATTTTATACTAACCTTTATCATACTTTTCTCTAGAATCTATTCAGTTTAGCCTTGTTTTATCTTGTATCTTTCCTTTCTTGTCTTGACCCCTGGGTGAAGCTGCATTCGGCACAGAAGGGATTGAGATGAATCAAAGTGTAAAACGAGCAGTTGGAGGCCGATTAAAAGAGGTTAATCTTGCATCGTTGACGTGATGACCTGGCTGGTGTCTGAGATTCAGTTCATGAGTAAACAAAACCAATGAAGCCCTTTTGTCCATGGGACACTGCGGTGTAAATAGTGATACTACAGTACTACTGCTTGGGGTGATTGATCTTGTTATTTTTAGGGTCCCAAAAGTGACCAGACAGCTTACAAGTAGAAAACACAGTGTAAAGATAGACTGTAAAGAGAATTGGAGAATCAACATGAATTTGTAACTCGTAACAGGAGTATGCATGAGCGGTTAGAGACAACCTTTGAAATGAGGACAAAAGGCATAGTTTAGATCTTGGATTTAAAAAGAAATGCCTGTCCAAGTAGCTTTTTACACATTGTTTGTAGAACTGTTCATGTCAGAAAGAAATTCAGTGGGCTCAAAGTTTTGGAAGCTGGGATTCCCCTGGGAATGCTTATACTGTAGCTGTGTTAAAAGTAAGGAATTTCTAATGTGTGGCACCAGTTCGTTGATTCTGATTATTTCACTACAAACATGTCATTGTCACTGAAAAAATATATTATTCTTTTAAATATGAACAGCAATAGCAAGTTTCTAAACTTAAAAAAAAACAAAACAAAAAAAAACTCAGCAGCTGTCAAATACATTTGGTGTTTATCTTAAAAACTCAGCAGCTGTCAAATACATTTGGTGTTTATCTTAAAAACTCAGCAGCTGTCAAATACATTTGGTGTTTATCTTAAAAGTACTGGGCATTTTTATTTCAGCAAAATTGATTATTATTATTTATTTCTTAGCAGACACCCTTATCCAGGGCGACTTACAATTGTTACAAGATATCACATTATTTTTACATACAATTACATTATTTTTTACACATTTTTACATATTAACCATTTATACAATTGGGTTTTTACAGGAGCAATCTAGGTAAAGTACCTTGCTCAAGGGTGCAACAGCAGTGTCCTCCACCTGGGATTGAACCCACGACTCTCCGGTCAAGAGTCCAGAGCTCTAACCACTACTCCACACTGCTGCTTAGTAGTTTTAATCCTGTATCCACCTCAAGTAGTGGGGATGTGCTATTTGTGGCTCCATTAAGGATTTGTTCTTAGAATTAAACCTTTTACAAGAAGCACAGCTCTTCCTGAACCAAAAAGGTCATAGACTTGCCTTTTAAATGTGAAATCTAATATTGAATAGTGTTAGAAATACAAAAGAGTGTTCTCCCCCTCCAAGTTAATGAATTCTGAAAGTTCTCTCCTGGGCACTGCATATTAAGGTCTGCCACAAGTCAGTCTTGCACTGAGGTTTACCGTATATACTCAATATTGTGCCGAGTCTCGACTGTCCGCCCGTATTCCTATTAGCGACCGAAGCTTAAGAAGCGCCCCCCCCCCCACTTACTTATTCAATAACCTTTTTTTTTTCTTCTACACAATGAAACTAAGTAAGCGTTATTGATGTATGTTTTGTTTTGTGTTTATTTGTAATAAAACACAATTTCACTGTTCTCCTGCAACTTGTGTTAAGATTTACCGAAAAGGTTTTAGTCCAGTAACCATTGTTGAAGAATAAGTTATGTATGTTAGTTATGAAGAATAAGTTTGTTATAGCTTAGCTAGTCCCACGCTGCAGTTTTTATTTATTTATTTATTTATTTATTTATTTATTTATTTCACTGAAATGTACTTACAAATTGCATTATTTGAGGAAAATATAAGCTGAGCAGCAGATAGGTGACTCCCTATAACTTATAAGCTAATGCTGTGTGTTATAAATCTATATTTATAGCCTGTTTCAAATTAAACATTCACAGTATTTGACGGTATTGAGATCAAATGCCTTTTGATTTTTGTATTTTTGGAACACATTTTAATTTGTTTGTCTGTTTATTCAAAATTGAAGCAACATACAGAATGAAGATTTTACGGTTTTCACTTCATCAGCGGTATGCATTAGTTCACTGAAGAAATGTACTGACAAGTTGCATTATTTGTGGAAAAAAATAGTCTAAACCAGGGGTTCTCAAACCCTGGTCCTGGGGACCCCCTGTGGCTGCTGGTTTTCAGTCCAGCCGAGCTCTTAATTACTTAACTAGACCCATAATTTAACTAATAATTCGCTTAATTAGTCCTTTTTACTTGTTTTCAGCTCTTAAACAGTTGCGGTTCAAGTTACTTATACAATGTTACAGCTAACTTGAAATCTGCAACTGTTCAACAGCTGAAAACAAGTAAAAAGGTATTTTTAAGCAAATTATCAATTCAATTAAGGGTCTAGTTAAGTAACTGAGCGCTCGGTTGGAATGAAAACCAGCAGCCACAGCGGGTCCGCAGGACTGAGGCTGAGGAGCCATGATCTAAATAGCAGATAGGGGACTCCCTAAGCTCATTGTCAGTTGTAAACATTTACCGCATTTGATGGTATTGAGATCAAATGTGAAAGTTTGTGCAATTTTTTTTAATGGCTCCTCCTAGTGGCACTGTTCAGCATAGTCCTTGTATTTAATCAGATTAAACAACGTAGCACTGTCTGTGCTCTTCGATTGTATTATCCAGAGCTTTCCTTCAGTGATTTATAATTTCTTGTAACACAATAAGTCACTCCTCTGTTAAAATAACAATTTAAAGATGAAGTCTTTGTCTCCTCCCTTTTTAATTGGCTTAGACATCCAGCACATCAAATCTGCTTCGATTGCTTTGGAGCGCCTCATAAAATCCAGAATGATTTGAGCAGTTGACAGTGTCTCACACCCTGCAGCTACAAATATACTTTCTCCTGTCCCATTCTATAACCAGCAATCTTGTACAGATGATTAATCTTGCGCAATAACCTGGTCATCTTGCACACGCTAGTCTCCCTGGAGGCAGGCAGCACGATAATTGTATTTCTTTTCCTTTCAGTTCTGAAACAGATACGCTGTGGCTTGCGGTAGATTCTTCAGCATACTGTCCTGCAACTTGCTGTTCTGCTCTGGTGACTGTGATGCACATGATTGGTGGTGTGGCAAGAAATGTAAATTGTGCTTTTTGCAACGCACTTGTTATTCCCACAAGCTATTGGATTCACTAACTGAAGCAGCTTTGCCCTTTGACCTGGAAGGTCAATAGTACTGCAAATCTAGTTTTGTTGTCTTGTTACAGTATGCACCAAGTTTCCCAATCACTATCCAATTATTATCCAAGCTAACTTTGGAAATAATTGGAAGGGATGATCAGTGTCATCAGCAATGTGGTCAGAAAAGCGTACTAATCTGCTGCATACACAGTAAGCAATTGTCTCTAGTGTTTGAGTGTGGTGGAAGTGCAGACATTTTCTGATTTGTTTTGATGTGTTTTTTAGTAAATATTACATTGAGTATTACAAGGAAAAAATTCATCAATTTAATGAATTGATTCAATATAGGTTAACACACAGAGGGTTTGTGACTGTAGTTATGACTGTTCCCTGTTAAATATGAAGGTAATTATTAATGCAGATTTTATGAAGGCGTAGGTTAGTGATCCTTTTAAATCCATTTGCTTACCTGTTGTTGGCTTTGTTGTTCTCGCTGGTCTCCCATTATTGAACGTGTAAATCTTTTGGTTCATTGCCATGGTTAGGGTATTTAGAAAAAACATCTGGTACTCTTTTTACTGTCTCCATAACCAATCCTGCAAAAACATACCAGTGTTTGGTTATTCTGTGAGCCTATAATCCTGAATTAACTGAACGTGCTGAATTGCACATTTTATAAACTTCTTAAAATAATCATTCTTATCTACTGGTATATGGTGTTAATGCCATGTGAAAATCCCGTCTCTCTTTTTTTGAGGTATATTACACTGCTGCAATATTTACAACAAGAAACACATGACTACGGATCATTCCACGCCAACTCAACCAGAAAAGGGACATTTCTTTGCCCGTCCGTCTCAGGTTTTCCTAGAAAAATTCACCTGGGGTTTTTCTGACATGCTGAGTTCAGAAATGATAGCCATTATTTTCTTTTAAATTTCCCATTCGACCTGTGACCGTGCAAAGGTCAACCTAAAGTGAGAAAGGGACCTTGACCAGAAAAATCACCCTGGGTGCAATTTAGATGCTACCTTCATGTTTAACATCTTGTTCTACTCGTATTGAATAGGGCTTTTCAGAAAAAAATACTAGGAGCACCCTACTCACTTCTGGCAAATTGCCAGCAGAGGGGTAACTGACGAGTTTTATTCAAACTTCAGCCTAACCCTTTACCCTGTCGGATGTGGGTCCTAAAATGTAAGTATTGCTGTAAGACCCTTAGGTACCAGTCTTCCAAATTCTTTAGTTTCAGGTCCCACCACTGCTCATTAAACCCCCTTGAAATTTGAATTTTTACTATTTGTACCAAGTTTAGGCCGTAATAACTTGTGTGGGGTGAGAAAGAAGGTCTTTCTCATCATAGTATCCATTTCATGCTAAAGGGCTAAACAGTACTGTAAACTGTGGGCTGATGGGTAAAGTTATGTTGCTTTAACCCTTAATTCATGTTACTGGTCCATAAGGTCTCTCTCAACATCTGGTATGGCTTTACAGTCTTTCTTTCTTCAACACTGTGAAATTAAGGAACAATTGCTAGCTTACTATGCAGACATAATGAGGTAAACACTTTTAGTGTTGCAAAATTCAGCAGCTTTTGACAGCATGCTTTGTTATTTTGAAGCTGAAGTACATAAATCTACAATTACAATGTGTTGCAGGTAAATAATAATTTGCATCGCACATACTCGTTTTAGACACATAACTCAAACACAACTTCTTCCCAAGATCCTTAGATTTGTGTTAAATTTGCAGTTAAGATGTAAAAGCTTATAGCCTCTACTATGTTGCACACATGCAGGCCTGCTATTTTATTATGTACTGTACCTGATGTGGTGGTCCAAGAAACGCAGATGATGAACTGTATAAAAAAAAATTGGAAAACCTCAAGCATACAAACAGTGATTATGCATGTAAACATAGAACATATATTCATAGAGCGTAACATGACTAAAATGTTTCTAACAAGAAGGTTACAAGTAGTATTGCACTTGATACTGTGATCTGCTGCAGCCACGACGGTGTGCTTTGACCAATGCTGAGTTGCTGCTGTTTGAAGCGCTGGGACCAGCTGATGTTTGTATGATTGATGGGGAGACCCACAGGCACAGGATGGCCGTTTTTGAATAGAGCTTGGTTTGTAAATGAAAACTATGGGTCTGAACATGGCAGAATAGATCGACTTAAAGACATCGGTTCACAAAGTGATCAATGGTGCACAAATTATTACATTGGTATAGCTGTTGGAAGTCCTACATTTGGGTTTTTCTTTTTTAATTGTGTAATTATACAGTGAATTAAATGAATCAAATTAAATTGCTTTAACATTAGAAAGGAAAAAAATAAAATTGCACCAGACTGGATTTAATTTAGGCTGGCCTACGTTATTGAAGATGTGGTATACTGCTGTATTTGTACTGTACCACTGATAAAGATAGTGTTAATCTAAAGTTTATTGAATTAACGTCCGTCATACTTATAGGTACTGTAATCTCCAGGTTCAGGCTCTTTTTTAATGACAAATTAGACGTGACAACAACCACCTGCAACAAAACTTGTTTTTTCCAGTCTGACTTTGTGTAAATGCTAGACATGTCTACCTTACTTCACGTGAGGAATGCAGTGTAAACGTTCGTGACACATACTGCGTTCTCCTTGTTCCCGTACATTTTATGATCATTAAATCCACAAATTAAAAAAAAAAAAAAAAAAAAAAAAAAAAGCAAACAAAAAAAACCCCACAATTATCTAGAAACATTTGTACCAAGGTATTAATTTCCATTTGGTGCTTTTAGTGTTATTGCTTGCAGTACTGTAAGAGAATTGCAGAGATAAAATATACAAACTACTGATTTTATTTTGTGTGGGGGTGTGTGGTTGTTTTTTTTTTTTTGTTTTTTTTTAAATAAAATTACATCTAAACTTGATCAATACTGGCTATATTGTAAAACTCACTATGGGATATATTTTTATCCTTTAAACAGTGGCAGAACTTATTACTGCTTGTCTAATTTATTAATCCTGATTTGTCACAGGCACTATATCACTGTCATTTTATTGTATATAATTATGTAATAATTCACAATCCATTACTTGTGGGGAAACTGCAGAAGGATTAATCTATAGTTAAATAGATTGATCACTGTTTCATCATTAAAGTAGACCCCTTTGACTTGGAAATCCTGGTCTAGTTTGTGTGCTCATTAGCGAAAACAAAACAGAATGTGCCAACCCTGATTTTTGATAGAAAGCTCTTGCTTGTGCATTTCAAAATGTCAAATAGCACACGACTAATTGCATAGTCTCAATGAGACAGGAAAGAAACAATGTAATCTATTTAAGTCAATCTTGTCTTGCTTATTCTGCAATATTGTGGAAGATAAAAGCCAAAATATAAAATCATAAGCTGAACAATCAAGTTAAGGTAGGGCTAAGGAAAGGCTTTAAAAATAATTAACAGATAGCATTTTTCCATTTTCTCACCAGTCATTATTTAAAATGTCTAAAGTAAATTACCAACAATTCCTTATGATTGGGTCATTTTATATGCATTTTGGAACCAAAAAAAGGTCAAAATTCAGGGTAATGCATTTTAAGAAGACCAATACATATTAAAATACGTGTTCTTAACCAGTATTTGTGGTCTGAAAAATGACTGTACATTGAATTTTGTTTTGTGGACTTTGGGATAGATGTACCTCATTTTTTTTGCACACACATCCAAGAAAAACACAAATAATTGTCAAAAAATAATAATCGTGTCCTGTTTTTTGGTCTTGTAAGGCATACAGACAGACAAAATGAATATGGTGACTTTTCAAATTTCTAGCTTTAAAACATTTCTGTACATCTGTTCTTTCAGCCCTTCATAATTTGTGATCACTTTTTACACTTATAAACATGCAGCACGTTTCGTGTTGCCATCATAGCAGGATTTCTGAGAACTGCCTGCTGTAGAGTGGTGTTTTTTCCAGTCTTTTTTTGCATATACGGTATATGATCGCTCGTTGTGATCGCTTCAACTTCCTCTGCTTGCACATATGTGATCAGTTTTTCTAAACTGAATGAGATTGTTTTTCTAAACTGAATGAGGTTTAAAAAACATTTTAAAAGTAAACTTTCCTTTCAGTCTGGGCGCTGACATCTTCAAGTGTGCTTTCAGAAGTGCTGCAAATGATGCAAAACAGTAATGATTCATCACACACACGTGGCCTTTCCTTAGCCCTGCCTTACAGAAATGTGAATTTCAAGACACCTGCCATTTAAAATGTAAACTTAATTCTGAGAATATAAGCAAAGCACATTTGCTTTTGAAGCTGATATTTTCTGCTTTGATATTCGGAGCCAAACGTACGCCATTGTGACTCATATCTGGATATTTGCATTGTAGAATGCAAAGGTTTGTTAATATGCAGTCATGTAAGTGTAATACCTAGATTTAAAATGACAAGTTTTAATTATTAGAGAAACTGGGCAAGTCAGGTTCAGTTCGCCTAGTCCTGGAGAGTCCCCCTGATTTTTAATGTACTTTTTTTTTAAAAAAAAAAACATAAAACCTCTTTGAAATGCATTAAAGTGTTGTTCGTAATTTAGCTCCGGAAAACAGTTCAACAAATTCAGTTGGATTTCGGGAACTTTAATTAAATCATGTTCATGGCTTAGTGATATGCAGAGATGTGCACACTTCACTCTCTTAAATTTCTACGCCCTAACATTTACAGATCGGTCAAAAAACCAGGACGATAATACATTACCTTTTAAAATAATGTACATGTCCGGAGGACATATAGCCTACTTGTCCAATCATTATTATTAATGTTTTTATCCCCTGATAGGGATGAACAGTATGTATGGTAGGAGTTTGGCATTACTGTATGTCTACAACAATGTGAGAGATGGATTTGCAGCATCTGTCACATTTACCGATGTATCTACATTTCTGTAGACTGACTGCTAGTAGGTTAAATTAAAAATGATTGAAAAACAAAGGTTGCACAGGGCAATACCAAATGTAAATGAAATACTGCTTCACTTTCAACCTTTCAAAGACGGATCAGTTTAGCGGTATATGGTGATGACAGTCTGTCTGTATATGTTTTATCTGCAACTCGTACCCACTGACCTGTCTTACTAAGCTTTGTGGGATCTTTAAAATAAAAATAATTTTAGAATTGTTTGTGATGAACTTTAATACTGAAACATGAGCACAGAATAACATTAGGAAGAGGGTTTGTGCCTGTAGGAATATTTGTGCTATCAAGTTGACGGTGGGGGAGGGGGATCCACAAAACATGGCAGAGGAAGAATTATGCTGACTTGACCCAATTACAACTGGGATTTCCCTTTGACAACTGTTTAAGGGAACTGTAATGAAAGTATCTGATACACAGGGACAGGGATGTTTTCTATCGAGATCCCATTTTTCTTTATTGTCTAATTTTGCTATGATGAATCAATTTCTGTCTGACAGTAAGTTTGTACTGTGGGGTACATTTCAGGCTTGTCATGCAATACTGGAACGTTTAAAGAAAAATATCAGAAGTTAATGAAATATGATGCGCTTTGAAAAAATACCTTGAAACTGGCTTCTGTAGTTCTCATGCTAAAATGTGCTGTAGTCAGTACACGTTCTTGAGCGCACAATACAGAATGTGTTGTGGGGACCCACTTGTGCACAAGTTATTGCCTTGGGTGGTCTGGAGGCTACCCGCACACTCAAATCTAAATAACATTTTTGGGGGACATTGTACAAATGTACCCAGATAGGGATTATGGTAAAGTACTTTAATATTTCAACTAGGAAAGTACACCGTCATGTGTTTTTTGTAATGCCCTATGCCACATGAAAATGTCTTGTATTTAGTTGATATTTTCAACATGATAAAGGTAAAAAAAAACAATAATAATAATAATTGTATGCAACATACTACTCCCAGTCTAGTACAAATCAGTACTTCATCGACATTCTTAAATCTATATATCTCTCATTTTAACCATCACCAGCATGTTTGAATGCCTTTTAATGGTGCAGTTAACTTGTGTGGCAAGGACACTCCTTTCAAACCTTCTACTGTACATTTGATTTTCTTTTGCATGTGGAAGATAACATTAAATTGTAATGTAGTAGCAGAAAAAAAAAAAAAAAATATATATATATATATATATATATATATATATATATATATATAAAAAGAGCTTGTTGTCTTACTTCCCTGGGAGCTGTTTATTTTTAGAAACTTTTAATCTCAATAGTCTATACAGTTGGTTAAGATTTGCAAGTATGTCTGACACGTGAACAAAACAAGCTAACAAAATGAGGAACTGAACAAGTCTAACTTAATAAAGCCGTCATAGTAGGATGATCAGAATGAAAACAGGATTGATGAGGGCTTGCTAATCTGTTCTTTATCATGAAAAGTTTACTAAGTGGCTTTTTGGCTAACGTATTCATTAATTAGAAAATAATTGAACATAGACAGCAGGCTGATAATAGAGTTGTGGTTTATCTTCAGTGTTTGTAAAGAGATAGGACATTTGCCTTTTAAAATAAATAAAAGTTATTGCATTAACTCCATGTTCAGTGGAAAGTTTTTAGTCTAAGAAAAACAAAGCTATGTTACTACTTTTTTAATTGTTTTTATAGTTGGGCCTTTTTATTTTTCAGTTTTTTATTCATTTAATTTGTCGGTGCTTATTTTGAGCTATATTAGATTTTTATGTAAATTCTGTTTGTTTTTGGTGCTTTCACTTTTATACTGAATGCAGTTATTTTTTACGGTTAGTTTCCAAAATTCTTGGACATTTTTTTGTCACAATATGTATAGTAACTCGACAGTACTTGCACACTTCAATTGTACCTTCTTTCATTTGCTGTCTTCCGCAACAATTCCATATACATTTTTATCGGTTAAAACCGAAAATCTAGTTCATTGTGCTTTGCAAAGTATGGAATAAGCACAGTACAAGTGGTTCTGAACTTAAAGATTTGGTTGTTTTCTAAGTCCAGACAGAGATGTGAACATGGTTCCACTGCTCAAAGGTCAAAGGCATATGGTTCTTGTTAGAGGTGATTTCTAAAATATTATAACAATTGGAAGGTTTAAAAAAAAAAAAAAAAAAAAAAAAGTGGATTTTTCTGGAACAATAGCGCTACTATCATAGCGTGCTTCCGCACTTGTTTTTGTTCTGATCTTAGACATTGAGGCTTTACAATTAGCTAGAAATGTTTTACCCACTCAACACACAATAATGATATTGAAGTTTCTACAGCTGCTATATTTTATACCCATACCCAGTTGCTCTTTAAAAACTTGTATTTCCTTAAAATTCTCATCAGTCCTGAGCAGGCTGGGTCCTGGCAAGATGATTTCTAGTCATTAGCAAGACAGCAGCACCCACACTGTCACCAGTGTCATTTACTACCAGTAAAGCAGTGCAATTACTATGACCTGCACGTTACAAGCCTATTCACAGAATTATGTGCTTATTTTATTAATCACATTTGACTTAAAGTGCTTGCAATGGGAAACCACAAGTTGTTCAGGGCAGTCTCAGTGATTGGGTGTTTTCCTTTTATATTTGACAAATTATGTAAAGTAGATGGTAAATTTTAAATTACCTTCAACACCAGCACAAAATATATATAGATTGAAGCTCAAGAAAGTTTAGCATATACATTTTTTTGAAATAGTGTGATTCAAGCTATTATTTTGTTCTGTTGGCTGGATCCCATTTTTTAGGCCACCACTATGGGATTGTGTTGGCTTTATAAAGTAAATGTAACCCTTGCATGTAATGAAAATGTTATAGGACAAACACGTGGCCAAAATACAGCCAGTGCACATCTGTGTCCTATCTGTTAAGTTTTAAAACACACAGAACATCTACATCTGGCAGATAGGCACTGCTTGTGTCTTATGCAGATTTTTTGGAATTGGTCTGACTAGAAAATGTAAGGTGTTCAATACTATAGGACTGCTGTGTGTCCATAATCTTTGAGTAGCGCCCACAGGTTTAAAAACAGCTTGTTCGTTTAGCCTGCATTGCTGCCAATACAGCTCTTCTGTGATGAACTGACATGTAGTGCTACTACAATTCTGTATCGCCCTGCTTTCAGGCATCACCTTCCCTCCATATAAGAGATGCATTGTAGGAAACACAAGCTGTATTCGCACCTCTGTTTATTTATTTTTATTTATTTTTTTCCAAATGTTTTGCTGCATAACAGGCTGGGGCATTACGTGCTGTAATGTTATCAGTGGGGCTTGCGAAGCAAGAGTCCCCACTTTAAATCTTCAACATACTACTACTACTACTTCTTCTTCTTTGGCACGCTACTCCTCTTACACCGTTTAAGCTAGAAACGCAGTTCAAACTTTAAAACGTGTAGACTGGTCTGGAATAGTGTGCTTGTATACAGCTTTTTGATATCTTTTATACTTTTTAAACTGTTAAGCTTTTTGTCCTTTTTTTGGTCCATCTTCATTCACTTTAATAGGACTTTTTTCAACATTCTAAAGCTCCCCATTGTTTAAAAACTCCCAGACTTCCAACATTTTATTTACTGTAAACAATGTAACTTTTGACACTTCAGCTACTTCAGGGAGGGTTTATTGGGTTAATGGTTTGAGATGTACAAAATGCGGCGCTGTACATATACACACATACTATTTAAAAAGATTATCCCAAACCACATATGTAAATTAGGGGTTTTAATTGATTAATTAATCGATTTATTCACACCCGTGAGCTTTGATAGATTAAAAGAAAAAATATATATATCTTTTCTATCTGAGAGCCGTATCAAAAAATGTTAAGCAAAAAATAAATCTTGAAAAATGGCATTTCACAATATCTCCAGAATGAAGGAAAAAAACAAAAAACAACTTGGAACATTTGCTCATCGGTACTACAAGTCTGTCGTTGCACATCATGGAGTAAGTGGGTTTTTCTTTCAAACGGTATCAGAAATGTAATATTGACAAACTTGTTTTGTCTCAAATTGTCTGGCTTAGTGATTTTCACTACAGTGTATGTAGTTAAGCTGTAGAAAGCTGAAGGCATTTCCAATGCTTGACACATGCGTTTTTTTTTTTTTTACTTTTAAATGTTACCATTGATTTAAAAAGAAAAGTAAAACCCTCCATTTTTAGTTCTCAAATTATAAAAAGCCAGGTGTGAGCCCTCTCAACCCATAAAACACAGTAAACAGCAATTCAAAACCAAGTTCATATTTTAAATGGCTCACTTTGGCTAACTTCCTATTGCATGTAAACAAATATTTTCAAATGGTCAAATTACATCATATTAAATACATGTATGTTTAACATTAGCTGGCATTATGAAACATTTGCAGTAAATAGCATTATGTTATTACTTTGTATTACTTGTATTTTCAATACAATTTCATACCACTAGCAAACAGGTGTGATTCATCGATCACGCAGATCAGATGATTAATCGATCAGTAGAAAATGTCAAGAGTAAAACCCCAAATATAAATAGATGTCTATACATTTTATATTTAACCTCCATGCCTATAGCATAGGAATTGGCCTTCTAATTTTTACATTTTGGCTACATAGGGTGGATGATATTTTCATTGAATAATATACAAAAAATTCTAAAGCGCCACTTTTTTTATTGAGATTTTAGATTCTTAAGTTATTAAACACGACAGCATCCCATCTGGTCATTGTTTAAAAAGACAACATGGTGATTATCTAAATGAGAAGAGTTGACCAATCCCCTACATTCCCCTTTTCCAAACCTTAAATTTGAATATGGTTCTTTTAACGGCTGTTAAAGCACCAAGCATCAAAAACAAGCAAAATCTCCAACGATAACAGATGGCTTGGGGAATTTTGGAAAATTGTACATATTACCGTAGTTGTAGCTAGATACTTTAATGTGGGGGGAAAAAAAAAAAAAAATCACAGTAAGGTTTCTGCTATACCAACAGCATTCATTCCTTCTGCTTGTATCATTTACTAGAGAATCCCTTTGGATCACATCAATCGCCTGTTTTTAGGGATAATACCAGTATAACCACAGACAGGTAGCATAGTTTATGTAATCCAGCTGTGGCGTATCTGTGGGGAATGGTTTATCACATCAACCCCCCCCTCCCCAAATGGTAAATCTATGTAGAGGGTTTGTTGGTCTACATTATTAATTCTTATTGTAGCATTACTAAATACAGAGTCACTGGGCTGCTTTTATTAAGGAATTGCAATTTGCACAATAAAAAAAGGAAAATTATAATTAAGTATTATAAAACTGGTAAAATGCAACCAGGGATGTTAATTTAATGACACAATTAATCCTGAGATTTTGGAATCTGGTCATATTGTTTAAGCCAATATCTGGTATTTCAGTTGTGGGAATTTGAGTTCACTGAACTGTGAAGTTCAAACCTTAACAGCAATTGATGCATCTGTGTTTCCAGCTGCTGAGGGTTCTCAAAGCAGGCTGAATTTCCATGGTAATAAAACTAAATTGCTTGAATAGTAGAACCGGGACATAAGCAAGCCTTGTGGACAGGGATGTAACGGTTATGATTTTCCCAAACTGAAACCGAACCGAAACCAACATTTGCATAACAATCCACACCGAACGATACCGACAAAAGAGAAGAGAGAACCAAACCGAAACTGGTTTGTTTGTTCAATGAAAAAGCGTCCGCAGTCTCAGCACTGACCCAGCGACATTTACAGGAGCTCATCACACACTTTGCTGCATACAGGTTTTATATTAACACTTAATAATTGTAATATGGTAACATAAATCAAGTTATGACAAAACTTACCCGATTGCCCTCCGTAGGGATAACTGCGGCTTCATAAGTAGAGTCTGTCCTGTATGTTAAATTACTCTGTCTATACCTAATAAATTCAATAACGATGCTAAACAGACTAAAAGACAAATGCAAACGTATTGTAATAAAATACAATGTTAGTTGAGGTCCAGTACCACTGCAACAACACTGTATTGAACTTATTTATCACAGTTTAAAAATAAATAAATAAGTAGATGACATTTGTAATAATGGCATGTCCCGTTCCCTTGGCTGCACCAAGCAGTTAGTTATTTTCGATTTTAAACAAAGATTGGAAGTCAAACAGCTAAAAGAGTTAAAAACCGCCTTTCATCCCTACTTGTGGAGTATTTGACAGTTCTGAAATATTTTTATTATTGAGAAAGTTGGGTATTAGACAGACGGGAGTACCATTATCAATATACTTCTGTGTAACAAATTATTCAACAATTTATTGGACAATACATGCATAGATTCTCATTTCAAGATGCCATATGCTGCTGCTTAAGTTATGAATGTATTTGTCTTTTGAAAGTAACAATGTTCAAATTCACAGTAAACACTGTTATCCTTAGCTGTATCCCGTGGCTCCCCTCAGATATCTTGTCCATGGTTTATCTTCTCCACCAGATGGATGATGAGTTGTTACCATTGTCAGGTGCATCTGTTTGTCTCTGTGGATTACACTGTTATTAGACTTGTTTATTCTACAATTACTTGCTCTGTTTGGACCATTTTGAAAATACCGTGATAATAATTCACTGTGCTGTACTCTTGTCCAGTTGCCAAAATGCTTTCCTCCCCTTGCCTTGGAATGAACAGGCTTGGTTATAAGTTAGTAATAAACAACCTTGACACTAATACTTGTAATGCTATTTGACAATTGATAATACATTCCAATATAACTCTTAGTGATTTTTTTCCCTGCTGCTTTCTCCCAGCATTCCAGAATGTCCTTGGTTAAGCAGCTGTCTTTTCTGGCTCAGTTTAGTAAGGGTTGCATGAAGCTGTCCTCCGAAGAAACAGAGTGGGCTGGACTGTCAGCGATTTACTAAATTTATGAAAGTTAATTGTAAAGCTGTGCAGTTTATGAATTCTAGTAAAACATTGAAAGGCGAGAGTGATTTTCGCTGAAACTAGCTGGGATTAGAACATGAAAACATAAAACACTAATTGCCTTGTTGATTAGCTTGGTAAATTGATGCAATATTAATGGGCAGTGCAACTAGAAGATTGGATTATCTGCTTTCCTATAGCAAGCATTCTCTTGAATCTCATTTGTGCTTTGAATACAGTCCCTATAAAAAACATATATACAGATAATTATTATAAAACGTTAGTTTTCAAACATAACCTTGCATTAATTACATTTAATAAGGAAGGATTTGTGTTCTTCAGTTAACATAACGATTGTATAACATCTGGCATGCAGCGTTAAACTTGGTTTTGTACAGGTTTCTCTCAAGAAGGTGGTATTCGACTGGTAACCCGAACGACACTGCCTTTAATAGACAATGCTGATTTCAGTATACATGGGTGCATCCCATACAGTTCTGACGACGCTGGTTCCCCTCTATAATAGAGGTGCAGACTTCTACTGAATGCCGATTACAACCAGCACCACTGTACTCTCTATGAGACTTTAGGGTGGCTCAGTCTGGAGAGTAGAAGGCTCTGTCATCGTTTGTGTTTAGTTTAGAAGGTGTACACTGGAAATGCTACCTTACTTCTCTGTTAGACAGCAAATCTACCTATGCAGTAAGATCAAATAAAATGACAAATTTTATCACATCATTATTTTCTTAATTTTATTTTAACCCCCTTTGTTAACGTGCTTTTAATATGTCATGTATTTTTACCTTGATCTATTTGTACTGTGCTCCTTGTGTAGAACAAGGGCCACAGTGATCAAGCACAGCTGATAATTTGAGAGGTAAAGTATGCATGCTCTGCAAACTGGATGATGTTGCATCTGCTCCACACAAACATATTTGCAGGGCTCTGGGCAAGTTGTGTGTGCTGAGGAGGACTCAAGAAGCACTGGAAAGACAATTAAAATGTGTGGAAAATCGATTACACAAGCCTTGTAACAATGTAGAAGCTGGCAAGAGTAGTGTAGTGGACATTATCTTAAAAAAACATTTCTGTTGATGAAGCTCATTCTGGCAGTGGCACTATTAAGACTCATTTAAAAGTTTAATTTGTTTGATTTCAATCAATGTGATTTTATTTATTTATTTATTTATTTATTTATTTATTTATTTATTTATTTTTAATGTTTTTCTCTTTTTTCATGATTTTTAGGTAAATACAGCCAATCTGTTGTATTGAACGACAGAAAAGTAATCAGATTCTAGTTTTAGGCTTGTTTTTTACATTTATACAGTTAAGGTCTTAAAATAACTGCCGACTCAAATAGTGAGTAAGTTCCCCTGGTGCCACGGTAAACTGCTTGGTAACTTGAGGCAAGTCAAATCCTACCACGGTTTTCCTGCGGGGCAGCTTGTAAAATCAATCATTTTTTTCCTTCACCCCAGCAGAGTGCGCCAGAGAGCTTTCAGGAATGAACTGGGCTGTGTACCCATTTCTGCTGTAGATTTGTTTAATATCCACCTCCTTCTCTCAGGGACTGTATTTTTATAAAATGTTTTTCTTTGACAATGAGGTTAGTAATTTATAGGATAGGCCATATTGGTTTAAAAAAAAAAAAAAAAAAAAAAAAAAATAGCAAAAACCTGGTCCTGCTTTAATTACCAATGTAGCTGTTTGAAGATAACCAAGAAAAACACCCAAATGTTTCCTGTAATAAATACGTTTTGGATAGCTGAGTTGTGTGCAGCAGAACAGACTTGATGCTACATTAAATCCAACAATGAACTGAGTAGAATATTCTTCTGATGCTTTTTTTTAAAAAAGCTCCTTCCTTTGAATATTTTCTGCGTCCAAACAGCAAAACAAGGCCTCTTGGTTAGTGCAGACTGCCAGGTCGTAATAATATTATTATTATTATTATTATTATTATTATTATTATTATTATTAGGCTTCCAAGCCATAGGCTGGGAAGCTTATTGTTTTTATTAGGATTATTATTATTATTATTATTATTATTATTATTATTCTTTCTTCCGAGACCTCATCACAGGCTTATGAAATTGGGTGTGTAGGTAGGTGGCTATGTGCAGATAACCAGACTGGTGTCCAAATTTGCGCAAGTCACATGGTTCGGCAGCCATATTGGATTTTGCAGAATTTGTTAAAATGCCTGTGTATCGGAAACCGCTTGCTGCAAAGTTCTGAAAATTGCTATACATGTTGAGGGATAGTCCATGATTAACTGTTGTTAATATGAAGCTGATTGGTTATATGGTTTGGCAACCACATTGATTAATGACATAAATATAAAATCATCAAAATTCAAACATCAAACACCGCTTATCCGATTGAAACAAATCTTTCCACTTAGGTGCACAGTCCTCCATTTAGTATTCTGGTGGATTGTTAGGTGGTTTGTCTGAAGCAATTGAGATAGGTTCCTGCCTTTTTGAATCTGTATGTATTTCTTCCAAATATCTCTCCAGCTTAAACTTAGATGATTTTAGTGTGCCATTTTTCTCACTGGTGAAATAACTTCTTTACAAATTTGAATGGCTCTTTATAAAAGTTAGTTCTCGCATGCTCCTTTTTGTAGCGTTTCTGTAGGCGCTCAGCTCTGCATATTGTAGTCGTACAAATTGTGTGGAAATGGGTTCATGCAAGAACTGCTTAAATGAATTTTGGGAGTTTGTGGACAACCTGGAGTTTACTCACGGACCATCGGTTGGGAACCACTGATATAGTAGTATTGAAATATAGACATGTAACCGACAATTTTTTGTTTCTTCATATATTCATACAAGCTGAACAACATCAAATGCACAGCCAGGACAATACATTATTGTTAAAATTGAAATGGAATTTTTGTCAAAGGAGGATTTGGAGTGAAAGGTGCAGTAATTCATATGTATTCTTAGGCGTATATCTCTATAGCATAATATGGCAGCATTAATAAGTCATTGTTTCAAGCAGCTCTTTTTGCTTTTATGACTCGTATGTATGAGCCACGGCTGAAATGAATAATACTGTATGTAATACTATTGCAAAATTGCATACATAAATTATTTTGTTAACCATGCTGTCAACTTAGGAAAATGCCTCAACACTATCAAAAGCTACATTTACAGTAAATCACACTGTGCATGTGATAGTCTTTTCATTATTGGCTACAGGCTACTTGTGCATTTTGTAGGCTGCTATTTTGGTTTATTCTAATAGTGTAGATCTAAATATGTTTGGGTGAAAACAACTTTTGCCAAGCTTCAGGAGGTTAACTTTGGACTTTTTATGAAGCATTTGGAATTGATAAGATCTGCAACAAGAATGATTAACACTTTTGTGTTGCGCCCCCCCCCCTCCAGTGTCTTTGTTAACAAAAAGAAAATCTACCTAAATATTGCCCTGAAATCCATTACAACATTATAATACAGTGACTTCCATTCCAGACCCTTGTTCCAACCATGTCCTTAATTATAAATTAAGCCAATTAAACCTCTAATCAGGCCCAGATGTACCTTTGCTTGAAAGGTTCTCTAAGACCACAGTTTCTTATAGCTTGTTTAAGAGAATACTGTATGACTAAAAATGTCAAGGTGATGGGTATGGACATGCATGTTTTGGTAAACAAACAAAAAGAAAAATTGGCAAATTTAATAGATGTGTTCAGATCTTGACTTTGAGCTGAACATATTATTCTTCAAAACCTTGAAATTGTCAACGTGATCTGCTCTCATTAAAGAGGCTGCATGCTCTAGGCTGTTCCTGTTACTTCCCACGTAGGAAAGGCTAAACGTCGGCATCTCCAACAAGGTAGCTAGGACTTGTCCCTTTAGAGAGTTATTGCTTTGCGATGTAGTAAAAAAAAAAAAAAAAAATAGTAACATTCTTTGAATGTCATTATCCTGCCATTTAGTGGTGCTTATTTAAATATATGTAAAAATCCAATGTGCCATGTGTGGAGCTTTTTTTTAAAAAAAAAAAATTTGGGGGCAGGTCGTGCAGTACGTATTACTAAAAGGCTACAAGTAAAGGCTTTTGCTTTTTAATGAGGTGCCTGTTGAAATAAAGGTGATTTTAATAGGTTTTAATGTATATCAGATATTGTTAGAAGGGTGCTTTTTAATGAGTTCAAGGAGTATATGACTTGAATGCACAAGATGGAGAGAAGCTGATGCTGGTCTTGTTAAAAGGCTGCTTTGCAGAGACATTCTTCAGACAGGGGTGAAAGTCAGTTTCATTTTTTTTCCCCCACCACACACTTAAATTAATAGTTTTCTTTGCATAGGTCTTGTGTGTGTCTGACAAATGAAAAAACAAGGACTCTGAGGTTTCAGGTTGAGGACTGACTGTGAAAAGGAATGAAATACTATGAACAAAACAGAAACGGCAATTTCAAAACTGCACTTCACCACCCAAGCCTGAATATACAGTAATATGTGGACTCTATAGGCCTAGTCCTTTACTGTAAATTATTATGGAAATCCCACTGATTTCCCTGTGTCCCTCAACTCCTTGTTTCTGAAGTTATGAACTATCCTTTTCCATTCATTAAAGCAGTAGAAAGCGTACTTTTTTTTTTTTTTTAATCCGTTTACCTTCTGAGACCTGTTCTCTCTCTGTCTCCAATAACCCTGTTCATTTTTATATAATTTGTTGGTTGAATGAAGTTTTACAGATGGTAAAGTTGTGGGGGATTGGGAGTATTGAAGACGAAATCTGAGCAAACCGAGTGATCTGCTGGTGGTAAACTACCACTGTGTAAGATATGTGGTAATGAAACCCCAGATCACTGTGTGAAGTTAATTCATGTTTTACATGTTTGCATTATTTGTGGAAGCAACCCTGGATTAATCCAAGATCTGTCAGATGTCATTAAATAAGAATTTGATATGTATTCAGATACACATGCAATAGGTTAATCATGAAGTGTACATGTTTTGGAGGAGACTAATTTGCTTAGAAACAATGAACACAAGAGTAATTAGCATTTTAGCACTGATTTCCCATCTTCAGATGTGACCGATGTTTGACATTGGAGCTCCGCATCTCCTGAAGTTAAGTCTTTTTTTTTTCTCTGTCCCCAGGCCTTGCAATTCTTTTGGGGATTTTTAAATAGAAGCATGAATGTTTCTGATCTTGACAAGACCTTCAGAAGTGACATACTATATCAAATGAAACAACACTGTATCAAGTAGCATCTGTGTATAGCAACTGCAGGATGTTAGTGGTGATCACAAGCATGGTCAGGTACTTTATCCTTCATTTACAGGATTGTTCAACGTTCTGTGTCTGGAACAGATTCACACTTGTCTGGAGTTTTTGGTTAGTTTGTGATGACTGACAACTAGCTTTTGGTTGTCATTTTCAGTTCCTTCTAGATTTGTGCATAGGGGACATTTTCCGAAGTGTGTACCTTTGGGCTCACAGCGATATGATACATGCCTCAATGCACGGGTTATGATATGATACATATCACAATAAAATTAATAAAATGTGAAAATGTTTTGTTATTGTGAACTTGCAAAATACATTTTTGATATATATATAAGTACACAATCTAAATAAAATCTGATATCAACTGCTGAAATATTTATGCATGATTCTGACGTGACCACTATTTAGATGCATTACCTGATGGCTGGTGATCATAGTAAATTGTTTTACCCAGACTGTCGTAGAATTCTGCGGAGGCCATTTTTTTCCCTTCGCTGGCAATGTAATTAACAAAGGTCTTTTTTTAGATTGTTTGAAGGCTATTTCCCCACTTAGCTTCTCTGATTGATCATTCTTACCACCTGTTTACACAGAGCCAAGCTGATTTGTTTTGACTTTATTAATGAAGTAAGACTGATGGCGGATTCACTGAGCTGAGTCTTCAATAACTTTCTGGTATTTCAGCATGACCTGATGAAGCTTCTGAATTAATCACACGTAAAATGTTAACAACGTCAGCAAAGCAGGACACCTGAAATGAATGAGGTCACATCTCAAATAGTTTTCGGCTCAGCTTTCCATTATTTGTACAGTACTCTATGTACAGTAGCCTACATTTCAGAATCCATGCTGTACTAGAGAACAGTAATGAAGAGAAAAACTGGATTAAAGTCAAGGTACTCTTATTTCTGGATGCTTATATTTTAAATTATTCATGTTCGGTAGGAAGAGATGCATATCATTTCCTTAGCTTTTTCTCATTTGCCCTTTCTTAATAATAATAAAAATAATAAAAATAATAATAATTAGTTACAGATTATAGATATGCCCATCCTTTTGCCAATTGTTCTGAATTAGGAGTGTTCTTCATATTGACAGCTGCCAGAGGTTTGTCATTTATTATCAATATTTCAAAATGTTAATCCTGAAAGTGGATGGATAAAGTTCACTTGTTAGTGAAAGTTATTGACAGGCTGCTATTGTAATGTTTTAGATTCTGGGTGTAGTGTTAATATTATGCTAGATATTGACTGAACTCTGAGGTTTTGCTGTTTTGTGCTTACATAAGAACAGTTCCTTGTATTAGCCTACCTTGGTCCATTAGTTTTCATCAATAGTGTTGTGCTCTGATATAGACTGTAGTGCCAGATCATTATTTCCCAGCACTGGTTCATTTGGGCTAAATTACAAGTACAGGAAAAAAAAAGCTGTATTCTTTATGCTGCCTGCAGATACTGCAGGGAAGTGCTATAAACTACTGTATACAGCAGCAACTGTTGACTAAATAAACCACCTTTTTAAATTGCAACAATGTTTATAAATAGTGGCATTAAAATGACCTTATGCAATAAATTATGTTGTAAGATTCTTGGATCTGGAAAACTGTAATGCAATTGCTAAATTTAAACAGTAAACAGTAAACATACTAGTCTTGTTGATTCTGTACCAGTATTTAAAGGGAGAGTTCTGAGATGATCACTTTTTGTTCTTTTTACACTATTTCAGATATTATGTAGGCCAGCACCGGCTGATTAATATTGGAGGGCAGTGTCTGTTGCTGAATGCCACAGGCTCCTTTTCCCAATGAGGATGATACTGGATGATACTCTTATTTTTTATTTTTACAATATTTTCAGTTTTGCATAGGGCTACATTATGCTCGGCAGTCTTCATGGGAATGTGTTGTAGGCCTTTATTTTAAATAGTGCAAACCCATTTGCTGCTACCAAAGTTCTATAGTGTTTAGTCTCATTAAAAAATAATTTGTGACAAATAAACTCCTCGGTTTGTCTCTGTCCAGCCGTAGATACTTGCTAATCCTTCAGGATGCATGCATTCAGTCAGCTCTAACCGTACCATAAATGCTGCCAGTTCCACCAATACAAAACAAATAGTTTATCCACTGGTGGCATGCTGTACTTCTGTTTTATGTGGTTTGTGTTTTTATAATTTCAGCTTGTGGCACCTGATCTGTGTTTTTGTGACTGCTTGGTAACTGATATTGATTCTTATTCACGAAGCTTGGTTGAAAAGAGCTGGATTTGAAAGAAAGGTTCAGTGCCTTCAGGCTATTGAGTCCAATCACTTCAGCTTTTAAAGGTTGCAAGACATTGAAGCAACGGCAGGTCGTCATAATGATATGGAAATTGGTTGCCACACTCTTAGGGGGAAAAAAAAAAATCTTCTGTGGTTTTGCTTTCATTGCGTTTTTAGTCATACATAAATATGGTTTTCACTTTCTCGTAACCCCATACCAAGCACAAGGTTAGAGTGAAATGTAGCGTGGATGCTGCCACCACCTTTGATTAACCAGTAGGTCTGGCAATTCTAAAATTATGCTACTACAGTAGACCAGGTGTATGGGAGGGACCAGGAGACGAAAGTAATAGTATTCAAGGGTTTTTATTAAACAATTATGGTTAAGACAGCTATCCTGGGTAGCAAACTAAAAACCAGATTCATGGAGAAATGACCAAGTGACCCTGAGAGGCAGCTGGTTTGTAACCACCACAGTGCCCAAAGAACTATACTGTAAATCAAAACGACACACCCCAAAACGGTGACATACAAGCACAATAAAGTGCCACTTCTGTTTTAAGTGCAAACTGATATAATTAAACCAATATAAAACAAGATCTCAGTAAAGGAACAGTAATGTGCACTTGTAGAACCCCTACACCGTGTGCTCTTGAAACTAGCAGCTGCTTCCGGCAAGTCTCCACTATTCAGGAGGAACCTTCTTCTTATAAATTAACCCTCCATTAAAACTAATTATAACAGCACTTCACTGCCAAGAAAGTAGTAGCCTTCAAATTTAATAACACTAATTACTTGAAAAACAAAATACTAAAACAAGTATAAGAGCGCAACACAGCACAAAACATTAAGAAACACAGAGGAAAGGTTTCAAATTATCCCGTTCCACAAGTCTGAATGAGTCCAAATAAAAAAAAAAAAATACTGTTCACGTACTTCTGGAAACCGCAAAACAAGCGTCCAGTTTGTCCAGCAATCCAGCCCTGCTTCGCAGTCTGGCCCTGTCTCGCTGTCTGTAACCCTGGTATCTTTAGCAACATTTATCCAACATGTTTAAATAATTCGGAGTCAAAACTGAAATGAGGTCTTAAACACTGTTATTAATACTAAGCACACATTAGTTTTAAAATCTACATATTTAACTTCTTATCCAAACCTGTACTGTTTTATTTTCTGAAAAAAGCCCTAGTTCTGTACTATCTAGCAGCTAACTAACTACCATTTTATTTAATGTTATTTGCTCCCTAGACAAAAGCATTGTCTTGCACATTGTTTAAGTCTGTACTTTTATGAAATACAATACTGCCTGCACCAGAGGGATTGCTTTGTAGTTGGTGAATTATAAAACTTTGTATACTGTTTTTGCAATGCCTTAATTCTGACTCTTATTTTTTTTTCTAGCACTTAAACATTAGAACCTTGACGGATGATGTGGTAAGATTTTTCAAATTATTGTGTGTTTTTTGTTCAGAGTAATTTCCTTAGCTCATATTTGGAGCTTAATTCTACTATGGTAGTACTTTAACCTATTGACCTGTGACTTCAATTTCTTTGCTACTAGACAATACTGAAAACCACTTAAGATAATATGCATGCAGCGTTATGGTATCTAACAACTTAACATCTACTGTACTGTGTTGCATACCCCCTCCCAAACTACTGATTAGCACCTTGGTCAGTCTTAAATATTCTTATGAAATATTAAAACAAGTTAACTTCTCCATGCAGTACTACTGTGCCTCAACTCTCCTGTATTTGTTGTGACCTGTGCATGTGCCTTTATTTAACTCATGATGGACAAATTAGTCTGACAAATGTTCCAATAGGTGGATAGTAAATACCTAATTCCAAGCAGCACTGACTGAGCCCAAACTATCGACTAAAAACATCATCTTTTTTGCTAAAACGTACATAAAATAAACTAAAACTAAAATATGCGCTGCACATCCAGGTTAGCTGTTAAGTTCACTGTGATTTAAATGCAGCTAAATCAATTTATGTTTTGATTTTGTTTCGGCCTATGCATCCTGTTCAAGTCTGCACACACTAATGATGGCATCCTTAGTACAAGTGGCCTTTTGAAAAATAATGTTTTTCTTTTCCATGGGCAGGATTTTATATTTTCTTATCCCTCCTTCCTCTATTGCTCAAGAAGCAAATGAATCGTCCTCTCTACCTGGTGGCCTTCCTTGCTGTGTCTCATACTTATTCTTTTGTATTCATTTTTTTTTTCTTTGTACGCTCAATGGTCCAAAATCTGATATTAATTTAAATTAAAGCTGTCTGTTTTGAAAGTAATGGTAACCCAATGTTTATTACATTTTTCAGAGAATGAATGAAGAATGACTAGGGGTGGGGTATTTGTTGCCAATTGGCTGGAATGAGATCCCTTCTTTACTAAATTTCTTGGTGTAGATCATTGTCCCCCTTTCAAAAGTGTTTTGGAAGTGCTCAAAACATCTAACCCACTTGACAGTACCAGAAAAGTGATACAGTTCTCTCCACATCCTCACAGGCTTTCACTGTTTTACATGATGAGTGGGAAAACTCAAATAACAATAAGAATTAGTATTTGAATGTGTTATTAATTGCAGAAACATCTTGAGAGAGCATGTGCCTGCCTTTAGGTGAGAGTTAACCTTTCTTTGCAACATCACCTCCATTTTTTTTATTTTAATTTCTTCATTCTTTCAGCACAACCTTGCACGTCTTTGCTTTTTTTTTTTTCTTTTTTTGCAGACTGGAATTGGACCCGTTTTTGGTTTTAATGATTTTTGGTGCAGTAACTTGTCTCCTCTTCCTTGTCAATACTTCCAATTTTGAATCTTTCACCCAATTATTATATATTTGTCTTTGTTGAACTGCATCTGTGACTTCTAGATCACTTGGTCACATTTATTGGAAGCTTTTTTTAGAGCATAATATTTGCCCCACCATCTTTACCCAAAAAGCACCTCTTAATATAAAAAATATATAAACGAACATAACAACCCATACAAGAATAACATTTAGGCCTATGATAATTGTGCTGTACTTTTGTGCTTGGAGAATTCAAGGGTATTTCCAGCAAAAGATTACTGCTTGAAAAGAAAAAAAAAAATGTTTATTCAGTTTGAATAACTACTACTTATTGGCTCCAGAAATCGCATTACAGGTGAATGATTTAATTAAAATAAGGTATAGCCAGGGAGCTAATGGAAGAATCTAGACTCGAGCTTCATGGAAATTCAAAGTGCAGCTCAGGCAAAGTGTGCTATCTCCTATGCTTCGGATTACTTTTATGAACCTTCTTCAGCTATTCAGTATTACATTCCCCATGCAAGCGCGTGCATATAATGTTGCCTGTGCATTCCGCGTTCACTGAACCATCATTTAACCTTTTTTATAGGGATTTGCAGTTCTACAACTGCTTTCGTAAACAGAAGAATCTTATGACAAAATACCGTAAAAAAAAAAAATAAAAAAAAATAAATAAATACACGTTTGACATAATGTGTGCAGCTTTGTGAGATCCACAAAGTGATGGTAATACATACAAGATACGATTTGGTAGAATGTTGTTACCTTTTTTGTTTTAAGTTCTTCATAGTCCTGGTCCTAATGTGAATATGTAAACTTTTAAATGCAACACCAAAACCTCTAGATCAGGCATTATGATGTCGAATGCTTTATAATTCCCAAAGTGCAAGTTTCTTCCCTCTGTTTCATTCCATTCAGAAACTGGAATGTCAAAAAAGAAAAAGCAGTTTCATTTATACGGGTATCATTTTAATGTTCAAAAATGAGCATAAAGAGTGTGAGAGAGAAGCAAAAATCTTAGTAAAATCACTTTTATAGTTGGTTTGGTTCAAGGTAATTCTTGAGCAAAATCCCCACCTCAGTTTGCACTGGTGTCATAAAACTGAGCTAAAGTTAAAATAATGATTCCACCCAGTTTCAGTGGTGTGCTTACAAATTATGTGCAGGCTGCATTGCACAGTAACAGGAGCTTGATCACTGTGACAGATGTTTGCACTGAAGCCTGGAAGTGTCTTTGTAGCAAACGTGTATGTGCAGTAATTCTACTGAATAAGGGACTGTTGTCACAATTCTCGAGCAGCCTTGCTTGGAGTTGTCTTGAGCAGTATAATTCTCATTTAAAAGGATGCACAAACAAATGTAAGCATTACTTAAAGGACAACAAGATCAAATTGAGGGCGTTGACCTGAAAAAATGCATTTGCTGCTTTGTACAAATATCTGAGCTCAATTCTCTTTCAGGATGTGTGGTGGAGTGTAGTGTATCGTACTATACTGGTCAGCAGGGTAAGGTAAATTGACAGCAAACTGAATAATTTGGTGCATTTCTATTTTCAGCACAGTAGAACCAGTCATATTCGATCCTGTAAGATATTATTATTATTATTATTATTATTATTATTATTATTATTTATTTCTTAGCAGACACCCTTATCCAGGGCGACTTACAATTGTTACAAGATATCACATAATTTTTACATACAATTACCCATTTATACAGTTGGGTTTTTACTGGAGCAATCTAGGTAAAGTACCTTGCTCAAGGGTACAGCAGCAATATCCCCCACCTGGGATTGAACCCGCGACCCTCCAGTCAAGCGTCCAGAGCCCTAACCACTACTCCACACTGCTGCCCCTAGAGGGGATCATACAAGATATTATCCCCTCTCTTATCCGATGGACCCCTGGCACATGTCATTTACACATGCTGCTACCAACTGAACGGCACCGATGGAAACTGATCAGTGCAGACTTTATTATGGGTCTAAAACCGTACATTCAGCTAAAATGAAAAAGATGGGGCATTTGGGAATTCAGTTTCACTTTTTACATGCTGTCACTTAACGTAACTGCCCAGTATAACCATGTTAAATAAAAGAAAACAAGAAAGCAAGGGATTAATATAATTGCTGTGCCATTAAAAAGTGGAAACAATTTTTTGTTGCCAATATCAAGCAAGTTTGTGTTTGTGTGCACGCTTTCTTGTTTCGGTCTCTGATTAACACGCACAGTGCAAAAAAAATTGGTTTGGGTTAGACAGAGAAAGAACGGACAGTGCTTTTTGGAATGTTTTGTAAATTGCCAAATACTGTATTAGTGCTTTGTTTTGCAATAATGTCCACTCCTTTTCTTTGTATAGTATATGTGCAGTACCGTACTTTGGTGTTTTAGACACCCTGATGTACCTGACATTTTAATAACTACAATGTACTATAACGACTCCCTCTGCGACACAATAGCTTTACATATGGAACCAATTAAATCAGATATTCTACTATAATCATTTATCTTAAGTTATTTGTTCTTTAACACAGGGAACTACACATGACGTTCCTGAGGTTATGATACCATTTATGGAGCGGTCATTGGAATATTGAAAAACAATATTGCCAGGATTTGCAATCAACATGCACCTTAGAAAATGCTACAATTGTAATTAATCGACTTTCTCGTGTTGCCATGTAATTTCAACCTGATAGATCTCAAAGAAAAATTGCCAGGTGGAAGTTGTAGGTTTGTTATCAGATCTGTGCGGCATTTCTACAGAAGATGGATATCATTTCCTAAAGGGTGAAGACAAAGATGATTTAGATGAGTCTGACTAATTTAACATCTGTGTAATTGTCTCTTGTTAATATTCATGTTTCCAAATGTAGATAAAATTGTGAATTTGCTGCAGTTGTATTTCATTAATTGTATATTAGTGTCACCACTGATTACCTGAGAGATTACTCATGAGATCATGCACAGTAGGATGCTCATTTAGATGTGTTCATTTTACAAACCCAATGCAAGATGAAGCTAGTGCTTACACATGAACCACCTACCTTATCACCTTCAAATGACATTTCAAAAGAAGTACCCCACAGCTAACCAGTGATAGGAGGAAATAGTTTTTGACATGCTTAATCTAATTAGAAATTCATTACCACATTATTTTTGGATCTTTTCACTAACTATTTTTTGTATGCAACAGAAGAGGATTAAAGAACTGTGACTTTCATTGCAGTATAATCTTTTTGGTCGACATTCAGCAGTTTATGGATGTATATACAGTAGGAATTATTGTGTACTATAGGACTACTTTTTTCAACTAGATAACATTCTGATTACTAGTTTGCTTGTATGCCACCCTTGCTCAGAAGGATAATACATTTTTTTTTTTATTCACAGGTTATGTTAACCTACTTCTATTAAAAAATAAATAAAAAAAACATGCTTTTCTTAAAGCATTATTTATTTTTTTTGACGGCACTGTGCAGCAAAAACTGAGTTGCCTCTCTTAATGAAGTGGAGTTTTTTATGTTGAGCAAACCGTGCTTTGTTTACAGTAGATTTAAATTAAGGATAAACTAGACTTCCTTCGCTCGACTCTCCCACATGCCTGCTCTGGTCCATTACAGCAAGGGCTAAACATACTGAGATCATGTGACTAACTTACAGCAGCATACTGACAGTACACCTTCTAGAGTTTTGTCCTAATTTTGGCACACAGCAGTGTGTGTGTGTGTGTGTGCTTGCGTGCATGCGTGCGTGTCTGTCCCCCACCCCCCATGTTTCAGTAAAAATGAACCCTTTCGTTGCTGCATTGCTTTAACTCTGGACTGATCGGTGATAAACACTGCATGCTTTGAACATAGTGTTTATAGTTGACACACAGGTGTATTCTATGCTTCTCTCAAAGTTCTATTCAATGCCATGTTGTTTTTATCCTTAAAGAAATAAAAAAGAAAAAAAAAAACACTCTTTCAGCTCTACTGCATTCTGTTGCCAGTTGAAGCCACATCATCTCTGCTTAGCCAGGGAGGAAGGGGATGAGAAAGTGGTTTAAAGAACAAAATGCACAGCAATTGACTGCTCTTCACTCCCAAACCCCACACAATTTGAACATTTTTTACTTCGCCTAACTTCCTTGCAGCTCCTTGCTATTATAAATGTTGATTTGACTGCTGGAACGGCGGAGGGTTTAGTTTTTGCAATTTCCTTTAGGGAAGTGATTTGGATCACAGTTGATACATTTAGTATCTAAGCTCTCTATGCAAGTCAAATACCATACAGTATAACTATAATTCTGTAAGTAAAAGAGGTATGATTTCCTGTTCACTGTTGGGTATAGTCACAATAAGTATTGTGATGTAACCAAAAGCTGTATTAACTGTCTGATGGTTTTTCACTGTTGAATAAAGTAATAAATACATTTTTTCTTTCTCCTGTGTAGCTTGACCGCTTTGCCAGCATCCGTATTCCAGGCAGCAGACGAGAGCGGCCCACTCTTTCCCACCTGAAGCACTCGTGCTCCTCCACCAGTGAGTGGTCCACCGAATTTGAAGAGTTTGCCTCCAAGCAGATGTCCGAGAAAGAGATCCTAGCACTTTTTGAAAAAATGATGGCAAGTCGATTTCGATCTTCTCACATTATTATTGCTGTACACCATGTGAAATGTTTTTAACATTTTAGTAAATGTTAAGTCCCTGACTTGTACGATACATTCTTATAACATCAACTCCAATGTGATGAAAGGAACTCTCTTAGACGAACAAATATCGCTGCTTATACTGCATATTCACTAGCATATATTTAAAATGAGTTGAATTATGCAGCTTTGTACATTGTTAGATTGATCACTGTGTTCTTGATTCTTTAATAGGTGAGAAAGCAATGATAGCTACTAATACCAACCTTATTTATATAATTCTTAACTAGAGGCAGTCTGTGTATGTTGGCCTGGTACTTTCCTCAGTTAAAACGTTTATCTGTCATTTTAGTTTATCTTGAACTTCCCAAATTATAAGACTTTATTTTTCCAGGCTATGGAGTTGCAATTATTAAGTAAATGAAATGTCTCCTGAAAATACATAGTCCAGGAAGTTATGCATAAGACAGGTATTCACACTTTATATGACATAACTGTTCTAATTTAAATGACTCCCTGCACCTTTCCAGAATATAGGCCTATATTCCAGCAGAAAATTGTCCTAAATGGAGCAGGTTTTACAAGTTTATGGGTGACTGTATAATAGTTGTTTTAGCTAACAAAATAATTATAAAAATCCTTCATGTCGTGCATGTCTCCTTACTTTATAGGTCTCAAATGTGCAGGTTTGAAAAACACATGCTACAGCAATAATGTGATATCTGTTACTACACTTAAAAAATAAATCTCTCTTTGCTAGCCTTGCTTTTAGGCTGGGTTTCACTTCCTTGGTATTTTTTAACTGGAGTGAAATTGTTCACACCCTTTCAACTCCTTTTTGTCATTACTGAATAATTCCAACACAAGACTATGCCATATCCATAAATCAGCCAAACAACTAATTTGCTCCAAAAAATGATTTTAAAATGTATTTTCCTATCCACTTCTATGTTTGTTGTTAAGTTAGGTAGCAAAATTAGAGAGGCTGTATGTGAATTAGTAATACACTGAATCTGAATGTTTTCTGTTATAAAAAGGGTTTAAGAGGAGCTGTAAATATCAAATGTCTGCACATTCTAGTGGATCAGGCAAATCTATACTGCAAAATGTCACAAGATTAGCTTGCCTCTGAAGTCGGATGGTGTCACAAAAAAGCCAGGACACATCAAACACTTGCTGTAAACACCAAGCAGTGATTAATAAACCATGGACACATTTGCAATGACATGGTTAGTTTCCAGCAAATGAATGTCTTCGCTGTGCGTAATTCCAGATTAAACCATGGCAAAACTAGATTTGCTTTCATAGTGTTAGTTCCAGGTAATTTATATGTAAGAAGGGTGTCACTGCTTCTGAAGTAAAATGAAGAAAAATGGCATCTGAAGGGTTTTGGTTGTTAGCTATAGGAAAAAAGCTATCCTAGCAGAAACTCAGTGTATGTCTCCTAAAATGTGTTAGGCATCTGGATATCACTGTTCTGAAAGGTTTGAAGCGTAAATATTTATCTAATGACTTCATAAGGTTTATTTGCCCATCTCCATTGTTATGTTGTTGAATGGTTCAAATGGTAAAATACCTTGGAATTTGAACAGTGGTGCACTGGGTGTTACTATCTTTTTAAAATACAGAGCAATCGCATGTATAAACGAGGCTATAAAGGGGAGCAGTTTCTGAGCTGGATTTCAAATAACTTGCAAGTAAAACTACTGCAGTTGAGCAGTTTTATAGAAAGCCTGTTAGGTGTGCTTGGTTACTAAATGGACATTAAATTGTTCTTGTGTGATTTCAAAAACCAAATCGATGATTTGATGTATTCCAGCACTGTAAATACAGCAGTGCTGTTGAGCTTACCACAGATACCTATCTACCAACTATAAACATTATGTGAGCAGGTTAGAATTAATTTGGACAGTCAGTTTTAAAGTATTTCCTTAAAGGCAAACCAGTGTTCTCTCGTATCTTTTAAGGCCTAAAAAGAATTTATTTTACACTGAGTATTTTTGATTAATACTTTAAGTGAGTATAATTGTGAAAGTGAGTCACCCGTTTACATTGTTTCATAAAGTTAATCGCTGTCATTATCTCCTGTCAGTTTAGTCCACGTATTTCCATATGGGGCGAGGTTTCCATTGCAAATGTTGTGCCAACATTTAAAAATGGGAATAAGACAGACCTATTGGTTTAACTTCCGTAGCATGTAAACTGGTGGATCGATATTAAGAGGTAAGCTTGAAGACTTTGTATTTATACAGCAACAATATTATAGGGGATAGACAGCATAGCTCCAGAAGAGGGAGGCCATGCTTAACTAACCTACTTGACTTTTTTAAGGAAGTTACAGCTAATGTAGGTGATGGCAACAATTATGACGTAATTTATCTTGATTTTCAAAAAGCCTTTGACAAACACCCACATGAAAGACTTTATTAAATTAAAATCAGCAGGAATACAGGAGAGGGCATGTAATTGGATACAGAATTAGTTGAAAAACAGAAAGCAGTGAGAGGTGTAAAATCTAATTTGGGTGATGTACTTCGTGGGGTACTTGAACCCTTACTGTTTTGTCATTTATATAAATGACGGACCAAGATGCACGTTGCGAGATTGTACAATTTGTAGATACCAAATTTGGGGGAGCAGGTGACTCTGAATCCGCAGCCCAGCTAATTCAAAGGGATTTGGACCTTCTCTTGGGCAAACCTTGTGGCAAATTTTATTTTAATGTTAAGAAATGTGAAGTATTGCATATTGGGCATGACAATCCATGTTTTATAAGTATGAAATGAACGGGTCGGCAATAGGGGACGAGGACTTTGAAAAGCATCTCGCGGTTATAGTGTAGTCCCCTAGGTAGACCCCACCTAGAATACTATGTGTTGTTTTGCTAACAAAAAAAACAGCATTGCACTTGAAGGTACAGAGAAAAGCAGCTAGGCTGATCCCAGGACTTAATGACATGAGCTATGAGGACAAGTTAACATAATTATATCTCTTCAGCCTAGAAAAAAAGAAGGGAAAGTGGGACTTGATTGAAGTCTGTAAAATCATGAATAGTATAGATAGTTATCCTAAGACACAACTTCACATATTACCACAGAGAGAAGAACAACATAGAATAAGTGGAAGCTGAGTAGAAGTGAGTTTAGAACAGAAGGTTGGAAGCACTTTTGTACACAGAGTTATAAATGCACGGAATAGCCGACCAGGTGAAGTAGTAGGATCTAAAACACTGGGAACATTTAAAAAAAAAAAAAAAAGACTAGATTCTGTGCTTCTAAATTGGTAGTTGTTAAATTTATTTATTTGAATCCCGACTCATTCCTTAAAATCTATTTTTTCACCTTATTCGACTTTGCCCCGCTTTCATTTTTCTTTGCAGGTCCTCGCAGGCCTTTTTCTGCGCCTCACCTTCTGGGTATTTCGCTGCAAATGCAGCATGTTTTGACATGAGATGTCTTTGTGAATTCGATTTTTTTGTTTGAAGCCAGTTGTTCACTCCATGCGAGACAAAGTGGAAATCCTGACTTGTCCACAAAGACGTACACATTAGTACATTCCAGCTGAAAAGAACGGTATTCCTCATCCGACTTCATTCTTTTTGCCATTTTTTTAAATTGAACTAAAGAGCTCCACACTACACTTGGAAACTGAAAAAATGTAGTAAAAGCGGGGTTACGGATTGTAACTCGTGTGCATATTGGTTGACAGCTCTGTCAACCAATCAAAACACGATGAAACAGACTCCAGGACAACAAGTACCAATAAGAGCAGCGGGTAGGTGGATGTAAAAATAAAGTGAGATATTGCTGCCGAGTTGGTTATGTCTAGATGTGCGACGACGCTAATATTAAGTTTTTTTTAATTAATACTTTTTTGTGTGTGTGTTTGTGAATGACTTGACTCGAGCCATATGTTGCTGACCCCTGCCTAGGATATGTCGTATAATGTACACAATAGGCAGCATTTATTACAGAACATTGAGAAAAATACTGAGTAGGTATACTATTCATGACAAAAGCACAGCTGGGTCCAATCCCTTGACTAATGAACAGCAGGTGATCTACACAGCCCACATTTTGTTTTCAAAGGCTGATACAACTGGGTATTTATTATTGCAAATTATGGAAAATGTTAGAAGCTTTAGTGAAAACACAGTTGCAGCTTATAATTTTCCTTTTGAATAACCTGATTATTCCTCAATTTAGAAAGTTAACAATATCATTTCTATCCCAAAAAAGAGTTTATTACAAATCTTTTGATGGTTCAAGCATTAAAAGTTAAACACATGGTTTTGTAGCCTGCAGTGAATTTTTGATAAACTGGTCAAAATGCATGTCCTTTAGACATATGCATGAATTCTAATGTAAATAACATAAACCTAAGGGCAATTAATTGTGCAGCAAGATTAAAAATGTAAATTAGATTTTGGGTCATATTGATTTTACTTGTTTTTTAAATCATTAAGTACAAGGACATGACCTGCACGGAACGCTAATCAACACAGTCTTTCACATTTTGTCTTTCACTTTCGTTGTTAGACACTTGTTTAGTCAACAGTTCTTTTTTTCTATTTAGGTTGAATTCTGTTAAACCCTCCAGTATGGACACCAATTCATAATAATACAACTCAGAATTGGCAGTGGAAGACAGAATTTCCTTTAACCTGCGACCTAAGATGGGTATATATTGGGTTCTAAGGCTGCCACCTTTTAAACATAGAAACTTCTGTGTGTGTGTGTGTGTGTGTGTGTGTTTTTTTTTTTATTTTTTAAATAAATTATTTTTATTATTTTCTCCCAATTTGGAATGGCCAATTGTTTTATTATGCTCAGCTCACCGCTACCACCCCTGTGCTGACTCGGGAGAGCGAAGACGAACACACACTGTCCTCCGAAGCGTGTGCCGTCAGCCGACCGCTTTTTTTCACATTGCGGACCCACCATGCAGCCACCCAAGAGCTACAGCGTCGGAGGACAACGCAGCTCTCGGGCAGCTTACAGGCAAGCCCGCAGGCGCCCAGCCAGACTACAGGGGTCGCTGGTGTGCGGTGAGCCGAGGACCCCCTGGCCGACCTAACCCTCCCTCCCCCCGGGCGACGCTCAGCCAATTGAGCGCCGCCCCCTGGGAGCGCCCGTCCACGGTCGGCAAAGGAATAGCCTGGACTCGAACTTGCGACGTCCAGACTATAGGGCGCATCCGGCACTCTACGCAAGTGCTTTTACTGGATGTGCCACTAGGGAGCCCGAAACTTCTGTGTTTTAATTTACTACTAAAATGCAACACCCAATGCCCCTGTGTGAAAAAGTAATCACCCCCTTAGACTCAATAACTGGTTATGCCACCTTTAGCAGCAATAACTGCAACCAAACGATTCCTGTAGTTATCGATTAGTCTCTCACAGCGCCGTGGAGGAATTTTTGCCCACTCCTCCATGCAGAACTGCTTCAATTGACATTTGTGGGTTTTTGAGCATGAACTGCTTGTTTTCAGGTCTCAGTGGGGTTTAGGTCTGGACTTTGACTAGGCAATTCCAAAACTTTAAATTTCTTGTTCTTCAACCATTCTGATGTAGACTTGCTTGTGTGTTTCGGATCTGTCTTGTTGCATGACCCAGCTGCGCTTCAGCTCACGGATGGATGGCCTGACATTCTCCTTTAGAATTCTGATACAGAGCAGAATTCATGGTTCCTTCAATGATGGCAAGGCGTCCAAGTCCTGATGCAGCAAAGCATCCCCAAACCATGACACTACCACCTCCATGCTTGACCGTTGGTATGAGGCTCTTACTGTGGAATGCAGTGTTTGGTTTTTGCCAGACATTAACGGGGCCCATGTCGACCATAAAGTTCCACATCTGTCCATAGAACATTGTTCCAGAACTCTTGAGGATCATCCAGGTGCTTTTTGGCAAACTTGTGACGAGCATTCACGATGTTCTTAGTGAGCAATGTTTTCCGCCTTGCTACTCTGCCATGAATTCCATTTTTGCCCAGTGTCTTTCTGATGGTGGAGTCATGAACACTGACCTTAGCCAAGGCGAGAGAGGCCTGCAGATCTCTGGATGTTGTTCTAGGGTTCTTTGTGACTTCCTGGACGATTTTACGCCTTGCTGTTGGAGAGATTTTGGCAGGACGGCCACTCCTGGGAAGATTCACTTCTGTCCCAAACTTTCTCCATTTGGACAATATGGCTCTGACTGTGGTTCGGTGGAGCCCCAGAGCCTTAGAAATGGCTTTGTAACCCTTTCCAGACTGATAGGCATCAACAACTTTTTTTCCGGAGGTCTTCAGGAATTTATTTTGTTCGTGGCATGATGTGCCTCTAGAACCTGTGTGCTGACAACTTCACTCTGATGGTAAAGGCCAAAGTTAGCCAGATTTATATTGGGCAGGGCTGGCCCAAATCAGGCCTGGTTGTTAACCAAAGTACTCAAACAGCTGACCCTAATTATCCCTTTAATTGGGTTGAGTTAACTGAAGATTGCATGTTTGATTACCTTGCACACCAAACAAATGAAAGAAGCACCACACTTTGGTGTCATTTTTTCTCTGACTCCCTATATATACTACTACAACCCACAAAAAAATCTGACCAAATACAGTGTGAAAAATGTGCAAAAATGCAGAAAATCAGACTGGGCAAATACTTTTTCACGGCACTGTATGTGCACTACTGGGGACACTTTTCGTAAAGGGTTTAATAACTGTCTTGACACCCTTGGAACTTTTATGTTTGTATGAGAAGAATCTCAGTATCCACACTTTACATGTGGAATATGTAGCAGTTTTCTGATTAGGTTTAATGTCCCTGGCATGTCTGATAAAGCATAATCTGTGCAAGTTCAAGTCACATTTTCCCAAGTTAACTGGTACTTTGCAAACGTTTGGGCAATCGCTGTGCTGACGGAAACAGTATCTACAGAGGTATGAACATGACATCAGTACAAAACAAGCCAGGTTTATTCGCCTTGAAATCATAAAAATAAAATTTGACATAACTGGGTGGTGCAAGCTGTCGGAAGACGCGTCAAAAATCATTTCCATCAATGCGTTCCATGTAAGTTTTCCAACTAAAGCATCACCATTTTCTGTCAAATATTTACGATTTAAGATTGTTGGCATTGGCCAGTGTTTTAGCTGATGGACAGACAGTACTGTTGCACTAAGTCACTGATACATACCTCTGCAATAAACGGTGGCTACCCAGCAAAGCACAGCGCTCTGACAAACTCATTAACACAGTCATTCTGTGCTTTTTTATTTTTATTTTTTTTAATTAAAACATGCGTAAAAACTGCACAAATGGATTGCTTGACTCTCAGTTTACTTTTCATGTTTTAGTTTAATTTGTCACTTACTTTTCAGTATGTTCTTTTATTGTCAGTGTGAACATGTACCTCAGTACTGCAGTATTTGCAGCACTATGCATCCTCTGCCTCATCTGACCCACTTCTGCTATTTTTGCTTTTTGTATACTTCGAAACATTTGTTTTCTTTTGAATATTCATAAACTGATTTACATTTTCTCCCCATTCCTCATCCACTAAAAATACTATATTTTCGTGTAAGTATTTCAATTTAGTTTTTGATCAAGCTAGTAGTTGCTACGCCCAGCAATTGCCACAATAATCAGACTTTGATTGGCCAACATAATCAGGTGATTGTGTGTTTGTGAAGTGACAGAGAACCACAGTTGAACGGTATTTGATCCTCTGACATCTAAACATCTGCTGTATCCTAGGATACAGTGTATGGCTGCTTATTGCAATGTTGGAGTCAAAATAAAACCGCTTTTTAATCAAATTGTGTATTTCCTAGAAAAGGAAAGGGGGGTGGGTTCAAATAATTCTATAATTTTATAAAGACCACTGAGACAAGTAAAAAAAAAAAATATATATATATATATATAAATAATAAAACATTGGCCTCCTATAGTGTCGGCTAAGCTTTGGTCAAATCGGTATACAGTATTTTAACCCTTTTGTTGTACATTACATCTTTTAAATCTGTAGCAGTTTTACAAAATGTCCATTGCCTATGTTTTTTGTACTGTTTAGCATTTCTAAATCTTGAATGAGCTGCTTGCGAAATTAGTTTGATCTCATATTGCTACACACTTTTAACACATTTTGACTCTCAAAACTGATAGGGTTTTCACTTGTATGGAAATAGAAATCTAGCCCTAATCACTCTTCATAACATGTTGGTGTTTAACTTGAAACTAAGGGTTTTAATCGTGACATTTTCTATTGCTCGATTTAATCATCCGATCTATTAATCGATTAATTACACCTGTTTGCTGGGGGAATGGAATTGTATTGAAAGACAATTACAAGTGTCACCGTAACACAATGGTATTGTAGCCGGCCGATCTGTGAAAGAAACCCACTTCCAGACAATCCAGCTAACCTTTATTCTTGTGTCTCCTGGATATACAGTAACTTGATTATGCCTTTTCCACTTACACAAACAGGAATATGAACTGATATTCTTGCAAGTTTGAAGATGCCAAAGTAACACACTGCTCCAGTTGCTAGCAGTGATTTATAGTATCAGTAGTACTCTTATGTAGAATATCATAAGCATTTGATACAGTGAGCTATGTAGAGAAGTTTTAGGTTTGTCAAGTATTTTATTCGTACTTCCATGCTTCATTTAGGCTACAGGGATGTAAAAATAAGGTTTGTATTGGCTATATTGTGCTCAGTCAATAAAAACATACTCTGTCACCTCTTAATTTATTATTCATGGTTTGTAAATATGATTTGAAAGCTATTTAGGTTACAGACATTAGTATATACAGTACAGAATATATACATTACAAAACAAGCAGAATGTGGGAAATGTGATTCTCCTTTTTATTTTAGTTCACAGTGAACTTTGCAACACAGCTTGCAGATGACATTCATAAGCTCCTGTTTTGACTTGCTTAGTTTGACTGTGTTAAAGACATTTGTATATTTGCAGCATAATTTATTGAACATGTACACAAACTGGAACTGCAACATTGTTTTTCTATACAATTGAGCGTGCTGCAGCTTTAATTCAAAGACGTGATTAGCCTTAATATCTAACTATTAAATAAACTACAAACCTTAATTATCTTAATAGGCACTATATTTATGCATGTGTAGACAACAGCACATTTAAACCTTCAGCTTCTTTTTATTGTACGCTTAGTAATTTTCATGTTAGCACTCTATAGATTCGGTTAATTACTATTATTTAAAGTCGATCTGTGATCATTTATTTGTCACAGATATAATGTTATTATTTATGTATTTGGATACACTTGCAAACAGTACCGTAAAGGATACATTCCTGATTATAGTATAATCTGACGGCAGCGAAATCATACATTTTTCGTTTAATACTGATGATCTGGCTTGATAACTGGCTTTTTATTTAGAATTACACATTTTCATTTGACTTGTAATAGCACAGTGAAGACCCCCATACACTTGTAATGTAGGCTTCATGTAAATAATACATGTTTTGAATGTAAAATAAAAAATAACCTGTAATTATATGAATTCAATTGCTTGCCATTTATTGCGACGGGAAGTTTATTTTTAATGTTATGTTGCAATGTTTATAGTGGATACTGTGAACACAGGTGACATTCAAAATAAGTGCATTATTTTTATGGCTTTTACCACAATGTCTTATCAATCCATTTTCATTTATTAGTAAATATAGATGTCCTCCCATTCTATCAAGTTTCTTCCCCTTTACAAACATGATTACATTGCATATAATACGCAAGTGTACAAGCCTGTGAGGGTGAGACCATCATGGTAACATTAAATATCTGTTCATTATTGTGATTATTATTACTGTTGTTCTATTGGCAATGGAGCCGTAGTTTATGTATCGTGCATGCTGTTGTGCAATTGTATTTGATACATGACGGTTTATTGCTTTGTTTAGAATAAGGAGCTTACCTTCATGATGTTGCCGTAGCATTACATGCGGGACAGGTATTTGTTAGAGCCATATATTTGGTAGTCTTCCAAGAGAAGAGGGAATACTAATGGTCAGTCTTTACTGTTAAGAGTTAGGGACTAGAGAAGGGGTCTCCAGCCCTGCTCCTGGAGAGCCCCTATCCAGCAGGTTTTATAGGTGTCTTTACATCATCAATGGTTAAAGATCTGGAACACCTGTTAATCTTGACCTAATTAAGACAATAATTGGTTCAATTAAGTAACTGAGATCTGGTTGAAACGAAAACCAAAGCCCCAGTAGCTCTCCAGGACCAGGGTTGGAGAGCATCATAATAATAACAAGTAAACAGTATAATGGAAATGTTTCTAGATCGTCTGTTTGTAAGCAAAGATGGTATTCATGCAGGTTAAACAAATGTGTAAGGAGAAAAACATGTTTATTGTAAAAAGTATGAACAGAATGAATGTTAAGTAATTCGTTTTTGTGTAAAATCATTCCAGGTATAACTGTCCATTTAATAATTGGTCCTGTTACGAGTAGGCAGGGCTGAGGATTATTTAATGCCTTGTCTTTCCTTGGGAGTGGTGCAGTTTGTTATTCATGATCTTGTCTTTGTGAATGCCAGTCATTTTGTTTACAACCTGTTAGTCTGTGACCATCAGTTGTTGTCATTTGTATGAAGTATCCAGTTCCAAAATAAAATATGTATGCCTGTGAACACTGCCAAGTTGCTTTTCTGCGGTCCCGAGTTGAAAAATGTGATTGTGGGTGGGGGTAAGCTCGGATCATCACCCCATTACATGACCAAATAAAATGTTCACCCTTTCTAAATTAAATAAACAAACACAATGCCAAATAGGATCATGTAGACTTTATGAGCAATAACTCCATCACCAGTCATCAAGGTCACAGTTATCTGACCCCTCTCTCTCACTCTTAGTTTTGTGTGTGTGTGTGTGTGTGTGTGTGTGTGTTTTAACTGATAAAGTAGTTTAATCTCTTCAAACCTAATTATTTTCAATTTAATTAAAACATGACAATAACTGAGTGTCTTTGTTTTCTCAGCAGGACATTTCAGTGTTTAATTTGCCTTGGTGGGCCTGGAGGTGTGTTTCACGATCTCTGTTTGCTTGTAGTTGAGTGGGGCGAGAGATTGTAGTTGGTCCTGCTTTTTCTATCTTGTCCATAGATTTCTGGGACATAATGTTTCACATTAATTAAAATGTGGATGAGATAGTATAATTTCATGCATGTTTGACCTGTGAAGTTGCTGACAAAAGTGTGTAATCTAAAACCTTATTAGCTGTTTGCTAATTTTGATTAACGGGTGCAAAAATAGAACATGTTGTTAACTAGCACTTTAAATTCCAATTTATCAAACTGGGACAACATGGAGCAAAGAGAAATTAATTCATATTAGTGGGTCAAATTGATTAACCTTCATGGAAAACTAGCATTTTGGGAGGCAAGGTGTGAACACACTATGGAAGGAATCCAGGAAATCCTTGTCTGTGTTTGGGAAGATGGAAATGCCAGTACCTTTTTAAATGCAGCTGTTCCACAACAGTTTACACTAAGCATTTAGCAGGCTTCTAACTAGTTAGCATCCTTATATCCATTTCACAAAGTCCTAGGTATCAGTAACTTTAGAAGGACTTGCTAAATATCTAGAATGCTGCTGTTAAACCTCGAATGGCTTTCCAGTCTCGTAAAGAGCTGTAAAGCACTCTGCTCACTGTTAAATACATCTTAAACCTAGAAGCCTGTTGGAGGTCTTCTAGTGGTTACCTTGATCTCAAACGGGTCTGAATAAATACCATATTACACTATGACAGCAAACCTTTAATCATGGCTTTGCTACTATTTTTAGCTGACAGAAAATTCCGTAAAATGAAACCGATTATTTCGGGACAGAACAAATCCACTAGATCAATATAATGATTATGAATTCAAACAAAAGCAGACTTGGTCTTGTCTAAATTGTTGACTGTCCTGGGCAAACAGACAAGCCGTATAGTCGAACCCTGTCCTGTCTGATAGAAGCATGCCAGAGTTGGAAGCTGATTAATTAATTAAAATACAAAAATTAAAATTTAACTTAATATATATATATATATATATTTACTATAATCTTTTTGGTTCCGAAGTTACAATATATCTACCTGACAAAATATAAAGAACAAATCCTTAAAGGTAAAAATGACTTGTTTATTCAGAGTTTATATGATTCAATAAAAAAACAATGGCATGCAAAGTATATTGAGAACATTTCATCTGAAACATTTACACTGAATTAATTTCCTTATTTTATGCAACATTAAAATTTTATAAAATGTATAGTTGCCATACATTCTGTAAGAGTAAAGTTTGAACCAAAATTTAGGCAAACAAATCCCATGCAGAACATTGTCCCTCAGTCTGATCCTTTTTGGAAACTAAGTTGAATAAAAGATGATTTCAGTAGACCTAGCTCAGCAGTTTTGAAGAATTTAACTTGAATACATTGGTCTGAAATAATGCTTTGTCTTTCAGTAGATAAAGGGTTATTTTTCAAGCGATTTTACATGTTGTAGTTTAAAGAAAGTAACAGGGTTCCGAAAAATAGTGTTCTATGTCCCCACGTGTTGCTACAACTGTTTAAATAATGTACCTGTCATTTCTTTTCATTAACATCCTGACAGTTTTACACTTCTAACTTTTCAAAGCTCTTTTAAAAAAGGCCGCTCTAGTGCTCTGGGGTTTGAAATCTGTCCTCTAAATCAATGCAGGAACAGCAATATTTATTTATTTATTTATTTATTTATTTATTTATTTATTAAAAACACAATCTGAGATGGTGAGGTGGGAACCATTGGTTCATTTCAGGTTACAAAAATTAAGAAAACAAATATTATTTCATACTTTTCAGGAGGATATGAACTTAAACGAGGACAAAAAAGCACCCCTCAGGGAAAAGGACCTCAACATGAAGAAAGAGATGGTCATTCAGTATATCGGCACAGCATCCAAAACAGTAAGTGTTATATACTTTACACATCTCTGCTTTTGTTGAGCCATTTATTTAATTTACAGTAGAATTACAAGTTATTTTGTATAGTAATTACCATGCAACTGTTTTATGACTTTTTTTTTTTTTTTTTTTTTTTTTTTTTAAGAAAATAAGTCCCTGTATTCAGTATTCCAAAAACACAGCTATTGAGTATCGGTTTTTGGACACCTTGCCTTGATACCTGTGCACACCAGCCTTGTCTACAGTATGTTATGTCTGGTGATTTTTGTGAGTTTGCATCCTGACAAAGTAAAACTGCTGATTTGGTACAAATAACAATGTGTTGAGTTACATAACATAAAAAGCAAGACCTTTTTAAAGTAGAGAGGTAGTCTCAAGTTGTCACATTTAAGCAAAATCCTGTCTGCAAGAACTCCCTTTTCCTAGTTCCTGTAACACATACTGAACAAAACAAAAAAACTATTTTATCAGACAAATTGACAATAATCTGGCAGCTTTATCCAAGCAAATAAGCATGTGGGCACACACCAATGTCATTAACACCTTCTACAAACACTACTGCTTTCCCTTGCCTGTTCTTGCTAACTGTTAATTATTATTGTCAAGTGGGGGCAATCATGGTTGATCTATTAACAAATTACAAAGTGGAAAAGCTTTATAATTGAAGAAGTTAAAAATCCCTTGCCTCTCCTTTTTATTGTTGTCAATTATCATTGTCAGTAAGGGGAGTCTTGCTCACAGCCCAATAACACCAGGAATAAAAAGAAAAACAACTTATCACCAAAAAATACATACTGCATTTTACTATCGCTTACTTGAATGTGACGGGAAAAATACTGTTGATCAATATGATTCCATTTAATTCCTGCCATTACTTCCTTGGCTGGGGAATTTATCTTCAGTGTTACGAATAATTAAATCAGTTAATTGTTGACAGAATTGATTGATCTACATTTCTGTCCTTAACTGACGTGATTGCTTATTGTAATATTAGGTGCAACATTAAATCATGAATTACCGTAGTGTTTAAATTGGAGACAACCAGGAGAAGGCCCAAGCAACAACAACAAAAAAAAAAACTTTTACCTGCAATTTGTTTCCTTGCAGAGAAAGCAGTTCTAAAAGACTTTTTAAGAACACGACCTAATTAGATTATGCAAGGCCAGCTGCTAGTTGGGAGAGTGCTTTGATGAACGGATCTGGTGCACATTCTTGGAAATCGTTCCTAAAGTAAATTAATGCAATTACCAACTGGCTTTCTTCTAAGGGCAAGTCATTCCTCTCACAGCTGCTGTGTAAGTGTGTAATGTGCAAAAGCAGTTGGACGTGTAGGTGGGTTAGGCAGTACAATGTCATAATTGGTAAGGCTGTAAATCATGAAATGTTAAACCCTTTTTGTAAACATTTACTGTTTAAACAAATTGGATTATTATTCCCCAAAGGTGGGCTAGTGAGTTGTTTATGGCCAGTCTCATGAGAAAAATGCACAGAACCTCGTGGTACGTTCATGGAGTATTCCTTTTATATAAAATGTACTGTACAATGTTTGGAACAGAGAGTATGTTGAAACCTATATTTAAACAACGGAATTACTTCAATCAAGCTCTGCATCTGTTTACAAGTGCAACAAGTTAGAACAATGCTTCTTACCATGCCATTCTATCCCTGGATTGAAATGAATCAAGGATACATTCCAAAATGAGAGCTGGTAAACAAAGAAAAGTGTTCTCTTTGCCTGCATAGGTGGCAGCATTACCTTTTCATGCAGTTCATCCTTATTCAGCCATTTTGTGAAAGTATAGCCTGTTGCCCTGGTTACAAGGGAAATAATTTCCTTAACATACTTTACTATTGTTTTTTAGCTAGGATACTTAAGTATGCATGCATACCTTTCATTCTCTGTCTTTTTGTTCTACAACTTAAAGCAAATATGATAGTGAAGCATTTTTGATGTGAATCAAATTGTAGAAATCTAAAAACTGAGATAAGGCCAAATTGAAATCACAACACTCAAAATGCTATATAACAGTCAACAATTCCATTGTAATGTGTTCTGTTTAAATGTCATCATGACTGCTAGTGTTTGGTTTAAAATATCTTGAGTGAACAAATGTCATTCTTTCAGGTTAAGACATGATAAGATTTCATAACAGCAGTTATGTTTGAAGAGAAAAATGGTAATTTGGAAGCTTCCATAGTGTAATCTTAGCACCAGCATTGTGCATGTCAACACCTGACTGACTAGACCACAACATTATACAATCCTGGTATTTCTGATGTACTGTAAAGAAATCCTTTTTGATTGCCATATAAAGTCAAGTATCGTTGCATTACATTTGACCCCTTCATGCCACTCACTCACTTTGATTTTTGTAATGTGTTGGCTCTCAGTTGTTGGCTTTTAAGATATTGGTGTTAATGATTACTCTGTACCATCCTGCAACATTTAGGCAAAAAATACAAAACATTTGAAGATATGTATGGAAATACAGTACATATCACTAAGGTCTAAATGGTTATTCTAGCCTTTGGAAAGAAGGTACAATGAAATTAGTTATTTTACACCTAGTTCATTGTTTACAAATCATGCACAAAAGTGCCTTCTCTGGCCCCAACATTGCATTTCATTTTGAATTTACAGATAAAAGCTAATCTGTCTGGGAGGTTCCTAGTCGTCCTCTGCTTTTGACCAACTCTGAGGACACCTGTTTCTTTAGTCCCGTGCAAATCATGCTTATGCTGAACTGTTCTCTTAGGAGGTGTTCCTATAAGCAGACACTACTGTACTACATTGGAAAATTGTGTTCAGACACTTAGCCAGGTTACTGGCCACATTAGGCCCATCATACCTTTGAATATGGATCCAACAGTATACTTTCCTATTGTTTGCTAACTAAAATGAATGCAATTTACCTTTTAAGTTTCACAACTTGAATACGACAAGTTACCACGCTTTGGAAATCAACTTGGTTGTCAATTTACTCTTTCTTTCTAGTGCCTTACTCCCATTTACATGTAAAGCTAGGATGCTAGCAGGGTCACTCTCTGGGATGCAGTAGGCTCACAGTTGGGATTCATTTTAGGGATGTAATGGGGTAAAGAAAATTACAGACCATGCATTAAACAATGCGAACAGTAACACACTCTCCAATTTTTTTTTTCCTCTAGCCAGGTAGATTTTACTAAATTCTATTCATGTTTTTTCTTAAAAACAGATCACACTCTGATCACACATAGGAATTAAGAATATGCTTTGTTACAACATTCACCTGTGAAAGTCTACTTTCATTGTACATCATACACAGTCCAGCAATGCACCAAGGAATGGTTTTCTGGAAGAACATCAATACAAATAATTGTGTATACTAAATGAGAGCGAATAGATGCTATTCTGTGTTAATTTGCAAAACACTTAAATCTCTTCTACTGAATAATACACTGTCCTACTCTCACACAAAACAAGTTTAGGTGATTTAAAATTTAGACCAAACCAACTTGTTTCCATCGTATTTTGTTCCTTTCCCCAAATCTAATGTTTTTGCTGCTGTGATGGTATAACCAGAACCATTATTTACTCGGTTCCACTGCTGTTCTATTTTTGCACAATCTTTTCTCCTTCTTTGTTTTATGAAGAATTTAGAAGTGGCGTATTACCTTATCTCCTTCCCTTTATATGGAGGTTCAAAATTGCTGTTATAAACTGTTACTAAACATAAGGCTGTCAAAATCCTTGCCTCTCAAGGTCTTGCTGGATTAAAATGCTCATGCGACATAGATCACTTTTATTGTTTTCTATTAACCGGTCCCTCTGTATCGGTGTAGATGACTGTGATTTGGTGGAATTAAAGACATGTTAAAGGGTTTGTCTCATTTTCACTTTTAAGATCTGTTATATGTGTAAAAAATATCCATTTGCAATGACGTGGCAAATAAAAAAAAGTGAAATCTATGCTTTCCTGAACTTGTTACTGCTATTTGTGCACTTTATCAACTGTACTGTTGGTATCTGTGCCCTTGAGCTCTCGTGTTGCAACTGAAATGACCTTGCAGTAGGAACCAGAAAGACTGCATAGGAAAGCCAGCAAAAATAATTGTTTCATTCACAACTGTGTGTTTTGCTGCTGCTATGTGAAGATGCAGTATGTGCTTTTCAATGGGCTATGAAACACTACATCATTACCACAAGGATTCTTGGAGTTGTACTGAACAAAAGCATGCAGCTCTCCTGGTCTCGTTAGGGACATTTCCTCCGAAGCTTTTTTATAGTGCTTACATTTTTTTTTTTTTTTTACATATCTGTTTCCTTTCTTTCTGTATTTGTTTTAAACTGTACATCGTAACTCTACGTATGTACTAAGATAAATTAATGTGCCTAAATTTAGATAATATGGGCCAGCGTGCCTTTGTATATCAAGCATCTCATCTTTATATATCAAGCATCTGCTCTCTGAAACTCATTGCCTTTGAACAGAAAAACAGCCTCTTTGCAATCCCTTTATAAATGAGGGTTGCAAGTCCTGTGAATACTGACTGTCCAGGATCATGCAAATTGGAATTGTTCTATTTTGTATGCTTTTATTTTGAATTACTGTTTTTATAATTCATTTAATTGTTTGTGTTCCGGTTTGAATGGTTTGTCTACTACTCCTGCCAGGACACCCTTGGAAATGAGATGGAAATATCCAGGGTTCTATCCTGGTTAAATACATACATGTGAAATGAAATTCATCTTTTGAAATGTCCATTCTGCACATAAATAAATATATTTAATAGACATGCACAGTCGTTTAGAGACTGCTGATAAGACAGATTCCATTACCTGCTGTGGATTGCAAAACATTAAAATGTTCAGAAATGTATTTTATCATAGTACTTGAGTATCTTCTCGGTTCTTATCATTCAGTGTAGGCATAGGTGCAAAGATTGCATGGCACTGGGTAATATGTATACTGTGTGTGTGTGCATACTATTATTTTTAAAGTGTTTATGCTATTAACACTTCTTGCTCTTTTGATATCTGATATCATAAAATGAGAAAATGGGTTCAGCTAAATTTCAGACCTCTAGGATTCCATGCTTTGTCTAGCAATCATGATTGAAAAAAGGATTGCAGCTATTAAACATGAATTCCAGTTTCATATGTTAAAGTGAATACTGAGATGCAGTACTGGTATACTAGACAATGCATGTCGTTTTATAAACTATTCATATTTTTAAATATTAGGGGGCAATGCATTTTACCTTTTACACTTTCCAGGTATCTCTGAAAAAAAGGCTCTAGGCAAAACATTTTAATGGACAAGTTGTCTTGAAAGCATTTATACGTAATCTTCTAGGAGTGCCGAATGTTGGACCATGGCATGATAGACTACAATGATGTCGTTAATTTACGCGTGGGAGAAGAAATTGAATGAAAATGTAGTTAGTCCAAGTTGATGCAAAAAGGAAAGCCTCATTCGCTACCCACCCTTTTAACAACTTTACAAGCTTTGCAATGCACTGTACACAAGATGCACATTACAAGGTGTGTGGTATACTTTAGTGCAGTTTACTTGTGTATCATAAGTCACAACCAATGTTAATGCTAATTTATATATATATATATATATATATATATATATATATATATATATATATATATATATATATATATATATATATATATATAATACACAAAATAGAAAAAATATCCCAAAATAAGCAGCTGTCCCAATTAAACGAGAGGCATTTGAGACGACATTAGTCATGTGTTTTTTTTTAATTTAAATTTGTATTCATCGCCTGTGGTTTTTACCCCGGTTTTCGCCCCAATGTGGAATGTCCAATTATTATTTTTATCCCGGTTCATCGCTGCAGCCTCCCGGCGACCTGGGGAAACGGAGTCTGAAACATGCGTCCTCCGAAACGTGTTCCTGCCAATCCTGTCATTTTTTGCACTGTGGATCCGCAGCAATGCCACCAGACCCATAGTGCCGGAGGACAACACAGATCTGAATGGCTCCACTGCAGACCTGAGACGTCTGCAAGAGTTCAACATGGTTTACGCAAGTCACAGTGTAATCACGTACTCTGCACTCACTGCACTGTGCTACGTGAACCTGCCTTGCTCTGAAAAGCAATGTCCGTTCATCATTTGAAAATACCGTATCCAAGTTAAACTAAGTGACGTCCCAATTAAACAACCTAAATGTCACAGCATACTGATGCACTGCCAGCTTCATGAAATTCACCAAAGCCATGAGGAAAAACACATACGTTTTCAACATTTAAAATCTGAATGTGCACGTATTCTCTGGATAGTAGAACAGATTAAAAGAAATTTGGTCAGAATTACTAAAATTGTCAGTGCGGTAAATTGCAGCAGATTTCTTTTTCTGCCACTTGCCTATTGGTTCTCGATTTTACAGTTAGTTAGTTTCAAGGTCACAGGTTAATGTATTGTGGTCCTTCTCTTGACGTGATGTAGTTGGTTTTGAGAAACTGTAAACGACGTACTGATTGAAGTTTGTTTGACCGCTGACCAGCTCTGCAAGGGTGATGGTCATCATTGATTCATTATACTTCCGCAACATCTTTAACATTCTCAAACTGTCTGCTGTGATGAAGACCATCAGCTCTCTTCTTGTTTTGTCAATAAGCTAATTTTCTTAGCTTATTGTTAATCCTTTTGATAATATGATTGGATAAAAAAAAGAGGTTTATTAACGACAAAGGTCATTTCTGTGATTGTGATTGACATCCCCTTTTGAATTCTGTGTCTCGCTCTAATTCAAAATGTATATAATTATATGGTTGAATGAATAGCCTCTTGCATTGCTTTTAATGGTGATTACAATGTTAGAATAGAAAAACACTGGCAGAAAAAGAGAAAACAAAACCTTTTCTTAGTTTTGTGTAAAGTTTTGTTATCAGACTAGCCTTTCATTTACAATGATTTAAAGAAAAAAAAAAAAAAAAAATTCAATTACAGTACTGCATCATCTCCAGGGAAGCCCATGCTTGTTTGTACAGCCGATGGAAATCACAGACCAATTTTAGTAGCTGGTAACCGGTGTATGAAAATAGTAAATTATCTTAAGTATGCCAAGCATTTACTGTAGCACAATAAAGGGAAATCTGCTGAATAATGTGCTTTTGGGACTTGAATTCATTTAAAAAATATATACATACAATAGCCTTCACAACAGCTTGTAAAATACACACATATTAATAACAAATAATTCATGAATAAAACAGGGAGCAGAAGAAGAAAACAATCTGAGCAGAAGAAAAAAAGCATTCCATTTAAAACTTCAATATTATTTGAAAGCCTTTTTTTTTTCTTCTAGTATGCAAGATCTGATATTACAATTCTCATCTTGCATTTGATTCTTGCAAATTCGAGCAGCGTACGGGACATGCCCTCCAGGTTGATTTCTATGAGGTTATTCAGAGGCTGAGCTCTGCACTTTGTTTGCTGGACAGTAATTAGAGCACATTCTTTTTTTTTGTTGTGAAGAGTATGTTGTACTGGAGGTAGAAGAGTCCTGCAAATCATATTTGAAAGATTTCATCATCTTTTATCCCCAGTGGCTGTACGTTATGTTATTAAGAAAAGCAATTCTGTAGTAGCCTTGACTTCTTATGATGTTCAGTTCTGAAAGACCTACAATGACAGATGATGGTTTATTAAACAAGACCTTTTCCATCTGCAGAACTTGTATAGATTGTTTCTTGTCCCGAAATAAAGCTATTAACAACTGTTGAAGGTAGATCTTGACATCAGCCCATTTTATTAATGTGATGACTAGTTTCTAGTTACAATTAAAACAAACACCTATCTTTTTTTTTGTTTTTTTTTTTTTAAATAGGATTAGGAATCCCAAGCTGTCACATGCCACACTAGTTTTAAAAGCAGGATCATTCCAATGATATCTGCATCTTGGGAACCTTGTAACCTTGTTCAGCAAAACCGGTTACATCTCTTAAAATTTAAATGCCGGTTTGTCTGAGGCTTGTTGTGTCACTCAATAAGAACAACTCGCACCAATGAATCCCCAATGAATCCCTGTCTGTCCATACAGTATCATTTTACATGGTCCACTAACTGCAGTGATTGAATTGCACTCTTTTATATTAAAGAGTTCACACAATGCAATTACCAAATTTAGCCTGCACTTCAAAGATTAAATTAAAATATGTAGGCAGTACAATGACAAACGGGTAACTGGACCATCCGTTATAACTTCATCTGATAACCTGGACGGATCTACTGTTTGTGGAGAAGGTATGTATAAACTGCATCTCAATTTCAAGCCTGCAGCAAAACAGAGCCCCCTGCCCCTGCAGCCCTATTAGAACTCCAGAGAAGTACAGAGTTAGGATGTTTTTCAGTGGAGAGTTTGACTGGCCATTTCAGAAATCTTTACAAAAAAGAAAAAGATTAAGTAAAACTAATTCCAACTAGGGGTACTCCAGATAATCTACATATTCCAAAAAAGAAAAAAGTGTGTGAGTTACTGTATAAATAGGTTTATTCTAGATAGGACAGTTCATTTGAGATATTTAGGTTGATTTAAAGGAAAAGTTCAATCTACCGAGCCTTCTACTATATGTATTTTGCCATAACAGGTTAAAGAGGAACTTCATTTGAAAGTGATTTATTTAATACATATTGCAGCTACATCTTCACTTACAGCGACAAACTTTTTGTCAGTATATCAAATTCACCCTCTCAAGTAAAGTAATCCAACAGGCACATCTCTGTAAAGTTACAGTACCTGGATGAGGTCTCGCATTCAGTTTAGGAACTGATCACAGCAGCATGTTGCTGTGCTGCACATGTTACACCAGTTAGACACGCCAAATGACAAAGTTACATCTCTGCTGTCCCTGCATTTCTGTTCAGTGTTTAAAAAAACAAGAACCTTGTTGCCTGTTTTTCTAGAGCAAGGACAACATTTTTTTTATTTTTATTTTTTAATTCAACCAGTTTGTGTACTGTGCTGCCTGTAATTATGGAAAATAAACATGCGCCATGTGAGCCCAGTGCAATGCGTCTTTGTTTTTCCATCCCAACTGGGTAGATTAACCATCATTATCAAGTTGATTCATCATATTATCTCCAGGGCTGCAGCTTAATTAGGCTACATTTTAAATGTGGATGTAACCTTGACTAGGAATAAGACATGTAGAATAAAATTGCAGGCACTGCTTTTTGCATTGCTTATGGCATGGTAGCGCTGGGCTTATTAATTGACTTTGACTGCAGAATTTAGTTTGTTTGTTTATTGATTAATTTGTGCTGGTGGTGACTTTTTCTAATTAGGCAAAACCATCTGTTTTGCAAAGATTTCCCCCCGGAAATCACAAACGCCTCAAATATTGCATTGTGCCAACCCAGACAATAAGAACAAAGTACATCTATTGCCTACAAACAAACTCAAGAATGAAGAACCTTCATATTACTTTCACAGGATTACAGTATTTTTTTTTTTTATTAAGAATTGAATGTTGGACTCTGAATTTACACTCTCATCATCATCCTCTGGCTAGCTTCAGGGTATATTTCTGATATCCCCCTACAGTATAATTAGGGCTTCTGTTTTTATTAATTTCTTTTTTCAGTGCTTATTTTTAGCTATTTTCGAGTTTTATGTAAATAAATTATTATTTTTTTCCCAGTGCTTTCACTTTTTTTTATATACTGTATGAAATTATTGTTTTCGGTTACTTTCCAAAATGGGTTTTTTTTCTGTCACAATATGTACAGTAACTTGACAGTGCTTGCACACTTGTACCTTCTTTCCTTTGCTGTCTTCCACAATGAAATCACTGGCATGAGGTCACTGGCATATTTTTCCGTTTTTGGGTGTTCAAGAACAATGCTGCATATTAAATTGTAACCTCGTTTTAAATATTGTGTACAATCCTCCAATAGGAATGTGCTGCCACTCAGTAGTTGGGGTGGGTTTAAAATATTTCAAAGCGATATATGTCAGGAAGGTGGGACATTGCCCAACTGTACTGGAAAAGTATGTTTTAAATTTTTTGTAGGCTTTTTTTTTTTTTAATTCACAAGGAAAGGGGTCAAATCAACATGAATCTGAGTAACCATTTCCAGTATTTGTCTGGTGTTTTATTAGATATACACCGATTTCATTTCTCTCTCTCTTTTTTTTATTTGTATCTGGGGGGTGTTTTATCGGTTAAAACTGAAAATCAGAAGCCCCAAGTATACTGTATGCCCTACATCATTTACAATGACCTACAGTTGTATATGTCTCATCCATCCAATGAAATATGTTGGTCTTGTCTAGTTTTTGTAAGCCTGCATCTGTTCCATGTGTATACCACTGCTCATCATACTCATCGGCTGCTTGCACATAGGATACTATCACCTTGTGAATGTTCTCTGTTACAACCTTGACCTTGTCTATAATGTTCAATCATTTACCTCATCCTTTTCAACTTGTTGCTGGATATCCACACTGTTCATTTGTTTTCAACCTTATCTGTCCTATCTTGTCCGTAAATGTCAATCACACCTCATTTATCATGTTAACCAAACGTATGATGTTAGATTTTCAAAATACTATGTAATCATCATATTATTTAAATGTTAACTCTTTTTGTATGCCACGCCTTATATGTACTGTAAAATGGCTGCTGCAGTAGATTACTGTGATGCAGAGTAACAACCACATCTGAATTGAATGCATTTAAAGTCACTGTTACTTGATTAATTGTATGCATTGCTCATAGTTACCTGTAATATATACAGGTGGTTTGCAACCTTAAGTGGAATACAGTTTGATACAGTCATTACAAGTTATTTTGGTAAGATTTTGTGCAGAAATTGTGTTGTCAAATCTAAAAAAAAATGGGCTTTCATTCAGCAGAGAGTGTTTCATAATCTTGGAGAGAAACAAAGGCAAGCTTGATATTAAAGTGGCCTTGGGTAATATTTTGAGGTTACTTCACTGCTGCTTTCTTTGTATTCTTCATGAAGCATGTGCTATATTAAAGAGCAAAAAAGGGTTACAGTAAATGCAAGGATATACTCTGCATTTCTCCTCATTCAATGGGCACCATTTCTTGGTTTTACTGCCATTTAACAGTTTCAATAAGGCCTTTTTTTTTTTTTTTACACAAATTGTATGTACTTGTACAGTTGCTATAGCATATAGAAAAGAATTACAAACAAGTAAATACAACATAAAATTACAAAATGAAAATGTTTTGGTGATCTTTGTAACTGTTTACTTTCCAGACACCCTGTAAATTGCAGTTTGATCAGTAGAAAGTAGAAAGGTTCCTGGCTTTAACATTGATTCTTCAAGCAGTGCAGATATCACCTGTCTGGTTTATTCAGCCCTGTGACTGGCAACTTGGCAGCAATGGCATACTACGCTCAAAGTCTCAAAGTGTAATGTCGTTGACTGAATCTTCATTTCTGTTTGTCATAATGGTGAGTGTTCAACCAGTCATGCTTTCTTCTTGGGTAATAGTTGGTCATTTTCACTTAAAGTACTTTATTTATTAACAATATTAATTTTGGGGGGGGGGGGGGGGGTATATTTTGTAACATGAGCTGAAACAAAGTGAAAACGGGCATTTGCCATTAATTTTGTTCTACTGTATAGGTTGTCCTTTGGATATTTGCACTGCTGCTGTACCCTTGAACATGGTACTTTACCTAGATTGCTCCAGTAAAAACCCAACTGTATAAATGGATACTTGTATGTAATAATGTGATTTCTTGTAACAATTGTAAGTTGCCCTGGATAAGGGTGTCTGCTAAGAAATAAATAAATAAATAAATAAATAAATAAATAAATAATAATAATAGCTGTAGCATGCATATTTGTGATTTGCAATTCCCAAACCCTACCTATTCATTATTACAGGACTACTTGTAAAGAAAAAAAAATACACTCTAAGCCAAGCAATAGTACCTGGTCACTACCTGACACTCTTCACTTTGACATGTGACCATATTCAAGTCATGTGTCTTTCTGGTTACTTGATGATTTAAGACCTGTTCTTTTGACATATTGACTTTGTACACGGTACAGTAGCCCTGCGCTACAGCGGACATGTCGGGAGACAGACAGGTTGTCCGCTTCAGCGGAAATAAATTACTTAAAATGTACAAAACATTTTACCGTGTTTTAGAGATTTTAGTAGGCTACTCGTCTCTGTTCTGTTTTATTTTGCTTTTTTTCCCCCCCAGTGTGTCTCTTTGGGTCATGCAATACACAGTGATCTAGCATCACACATAATTGGATATTATTGGGGAGCATACGTTGTGGCCGGCGTATCCGAATGTACGGCATAACAGTGTGTGTTAGCGAGAGACTTCTGTACAGAGCTGCATTGTGGGATTCTTCTATCATGGGTATTGTGCAAGAAAAAAATGAAGCAGACATTTTATTATGTCAGTTACTTTAGAAACTACGTCAGAGCCTCATATCCCAGGAGCCAGTTGAGGTAGTGACTTTATTTGCAGGGTTCCTGCTGTGAAGTGTTGTTTATAATGTTTGGTACACAGCTGTGTTCTTTGATTTTTCTTGGAAGTTTCTTTACTGTTTTGTCCAGTAACATTGACAGATACCCACGTTGTTTTAACCTCTGTCCATATCAATGCTACAGACAACAAGCATAATGTCTTTATTAGTGGTACACAGCTGTATTCTATGATTCTCTCAATAAAGCCATTTGACTGACACATTTGTTTTAACCACATTTTCCATTTTACTTCATCTTTACAACTCATTTCTTATTTGCTGTTCTCCTTAAATGATTTCCCCTACGGATGCTTTGTTTTAGTTCTTGCATGTCCTATTTCTTAATTTTATTAATAAAGATGAATTCTTGCATTTCAGCTGGATTTTAGAATCCCACAATTTTTACAGTCATGTGTGTGAAATGGACAGCAATGCAATCGCAGAGCCAGCTTTTCTGAAGGGTCTGGCGATTTTTATTATTGCACAGCAGCAACATGCAGACTGAAAGAAAAGTGATATTGATGCCAGAAAACCATGGCAACGTGACCAGTGCCACTTTTTTAAAAACAAACCACAGTAGACAATTGAGGATTTATACAAAATGTATTCTGTTTCGTCTTTTATGGGGGTTTAGTATTTATATTTGTGGTATAGCTTTACGTTTCTTAGAGATTAGGTATAATTAATCATCTGCATACCCCCACCATCATTGCAAATTATTGCAGTGTACAAGTTAATACACCTTGGAATTTGTTACGGAATTTGTGACACTCCATCCTTTCGTAAATCTGTCTTAACCCTTTCATGATATAATACAAAGCAGCTTGGATACTGATGGAAAACATGTAATTTTTTAAATGCGAGTAAATTATGATGATGGCACAAATGAGATTTCTCATCTTCCTTACTGCGAGGTCTGTTTTGTACCCTATTACAGGTGGGTGGCTCTGTAGGCATGGGGCTTCTAGGGACACACAGGAAATCCATAACTGAGATGGGATTGCTTTTGGGTCTCATTCCTCCTCTTCTCTTACCACTCATTTAGGTCACTTTGCATTGCATTTTGTTAATTGCATGTTAAAGCATCTATCCATCCACGTGAGAGGTGCTTCTATGTCTTCTGTAGATCTGCCACTGCTTTTTAAACTGCTCATGTCATATGTAAACCACTTCATACTTTCAATGCTATGAAAACTCCTTGGGTAAAATATAATCTAGACATTATCAGAGACCATTGAGGTATTTACTTATAAAAACACTGCATTCTGAATATGTCAGTATGTTTTCCATGTTGGGTAATGTGTTTTTTTTCTGCATGACTGAGAGCACAGTACTGAGATACAGTACTGGGTCTTCATGTTTGAGAACACTGTAGATTACAGGAGATACCAGTGAAGTTCCATTGATTGTGTGTGTGTGTGTAAGTAATATAAAAATATAAATTTCTTTCTGAAAGTACCAAAATCCAGTTGTACTGTTGCTGTCTTTAAACATATTTTGCTAAGAAAATTGACTGTTAGTAGACCAAACCAAATGTGTGAACCTGATTTACAATACAATTTAACCATGTGTTGAACTGTTATTACTTGGGGTTTGATCGAAGCAACTACACGCACACAGTCATAATCTCTTTGGTTGCTATAGGGTTCTGATTTCCTGTGCAAATCTATCGCTGCACTGGAGTATTTTCTGTATACTGTATTAACAGTTTGATATTGTGTGTGTTGGGAAAGAAGACATTGAAACGATGTACAAGTTCCATTTTACCAGTGTGTAGCAGGAATACCAATTTTCTATTTGCATGGCAGTCAAAAAGTTAACTATTTAATACACAATCTAAACTAGATTAAAGAAAGTAGGTAACGCAACTGTCTGGAATGGAAGTTAAGACGTTTCGTTTTAGTTCGAAGATACAATTTGTTTTTAAAGTATTCATTTTTGGCAGACGCCTTTTATCCGAGGTGACTTATAGGTGTTACAGTACAAGGGTTACAATGCAAGTGTAATATTCAAATATGGTGTAGTTTACACTAAGTGCAAATAATACTACTAAATATGAACTAGGGTGCAACAAGTTAGGATTACAACACGTTGTAAAAGTCTATATCCCAGTAATATCGTAATACAGTATGCAAAGAACTATAGCCTTGTATTTGTTCAGTCAACCATAATTGGAAAACATAACTGAACCAATGGTTGTCTGGGTGTGCAATTTTACTGATCAAACATAGCTTTCGTGAGAACTGAAACTAATTGCTGTGTATCTTATGGGTTAAGGTCAAGATAGATTTTATCTAGGTTCATGATCTACTTTAGGGACACAGAGACCAACTTTTTACAGTTTTATGCTGTTATGTGATCAATGATATGGTGTTTTTTGTATTTTTTTCAGAAAAAAAGAAACTCGTTCAGACTTTTTTTTTTTTTAAACTACAACTGTCTGGTCTTGGAAAGACATTATCTATTTACACATGACCTCCCTGGTTTATCTTGGCACCTAGGAGGGAAAGGTTATTTTTTCATCTAATAGGCAGTTTGTGGCTCACAGGAGGATCATGCAAAGTGTTCAAAACCACATTTACTTGTGTGAACCTACCTTGAATATCAAAGTCTTTCCAAAATGAATTTTCATTGAAAAAGGGCCAGATGTCACTTTTTTGGGGCAGTGAAGAATATATGTGTGATTTTAAATATATTAGTATTAGATGGTCATGACATAGCCTTCGATATGTTATGGGAGTGTGCTTTGTTTTATTTCTTGTGTGTGGTGAAGGTTTGGTTGCTTGTAAAATGTTATATATATATATATATATATATATATATATATATATATATATATATATATATATATATATATATATATATATATATATATAGGCAGCAACGCTTGGGTTAAGCAGTATTGAGGACTGTGATCACCCGCCTGTACGTATAGTTTCTATTTTATTTGCACCAAATGATTTTAGTTGTTAATTTTTTTTTTTCTATCGTGAAATAAAGTTTACATAGAGTGACTGCATTGTATGGCTTTACAGTGGTGGCAAACTATTGCCCAAGGATTACTGAGGTTGATTTGTTTGTGTCACAATGCTGGAAGGATATGAGGGCAATATGGCACATTGAAAGGAACTTGGCAGTCTCAAGGGGAAACCTTCGCACGGACTGTACTGTCAACTTCGAAGCAGCTTAAGGCTTTATTTCACACCCTGTGAATTTGTGTGTTGATTTTTTTTTTTTTTTTTTTTTTGCAGTTCTGAAATAAAATAAATGCAGTCATCAACAACTTGCATAGTCTCATTCACTGAGCTTGGCCTATGTATTTGAACCAATTTTTTTTTTTAATTTTAAGTAAATAAAACCGCATTACAGACCCCCGCCTTAGTCTCTACATCATGATATATTTGCATGCATGCAGTTTTGAGCACCATTACAGTTGTTCTTTTTAAGATATTTTCTTTGAAAGGACATACTTGCAGTGATTTTTTGCAAGTGTACAGTTCATTCTTGTTATTATTATTTGTTTATTTAACAGACGCCTTTATCCAAGGCGACTTACAGAGACTAGGGTGTGTTAACTATGCATCAGCTGCAGAGTCACTTACAACTACGTCTCGCCCGAAAGACGGAGCACAAGGAGGTTAAGTGACTTGCTCAGGGTCACACAATGAGTCAGTGGCTGAGGTGGGATTTGAACCGGGGACCTCCTGGTTACAAGCCCTTTTTCTTAACCACTGGACCACACAGTCTCCTGTATGTATTTGAAATCTGCTGTCCTTATTTTTGTGTAGTTCTAGGCATTGGGTTTTTCAGAATCCTTGAAAATGTGCTTGTTCTCGTGACCCTTCACTAAATGTACAGTAGCTCCCTGGAAATGTATTCGGATGTCTAGCGTATAATGAAGCAGAGGTTAACACAGCCTGAAAGGGCAGAGAAGACCCTAGGGGAGCTCAGCATTTTTGCATAATGTGTGTAATGAAGTTTAAAACGTAACCCATAGCAAGTTAACATAGTGTAAGACTATAAAGTATGTCATTGATCTAGGTCATGATGGGTTAATACATTTTAAATGTAGTTAGCTATATATTTATATGCATGTATCCTTTAGTTTTTATTATACTTAACATCAAAGGATTAGTAAAATGTATTATTATTTATTTATTTGGCAGACGCCTTTATCCAAGATGACTTACAGGCGTTACAGGGCAGTACAGGGTTGCAATGCAAGATTCATATTTAAATCAAGTTTACTGTAAGTGCAAATAATACTGCTAAAATACAATATGAAATAGGATGCAACATGAGTTAGGATTACAGCAAGTTATATCTACAATGACATATTAGCAGTGCAATAGTGCAAGGATAATGCATCTGCTGAGGATCCAGTAACATGGTGCATAGGGACCTCAGCCCTGTTACTGAGCAAGTGGAATTTACTTAGCAATATATATTCTTGTGATGCTTTGTTCCAGGGATTTTTAATTTAAGAAAAAAAAAAAAATAATCCAAACAAAATACGTTACATCAGTTTACGAACAGATTACTTCTTTCTACCTTGGTTAATTGTGGGTCTATTTCTAGTTTTATACATTATCCTGTGGAGGCTAATTTCTACACTGGGTATCCTTAAACAATGCCATGCTTTCTTTCACTTAACCACTGTCAATTGCTTTATAAAATATTTACCACTTGGCAAGTTTCCCCTCTGGCAAACACATGGGTTAAATAACCTGAGAAAGCTGCTGGCAACAGAATAGAGCATCAATTATTTGTGTGAACTGCATATTGGTGTATATACAGTAGCTGCATCTTTCAGCTACTGATGGTGAGGTACTCCAAAACAAAGTTTTTCTTAAATTCCCTGCACATTAAAATGCATGAAAACTGTACATTATTAAGCAACAGGTTGTCTAAAAATGCAACAATTATTTCACACATTATTGATCACCATAGCCTATTTATTAAAACAATGGTGGTAGGGCTAGTCTCCTTTCCCCTGTTATTATATTGTGCTCTGAACTCTGGAATCCCTTGCCAAGCTTAGTTTTGCTAGGAAACCTCTCTTGGTCACATACCCCCCTTAGATGTTTATACCTCTTACTGGGAAAACTTCCAGTTTCAAAACAGAATCAGCAAGTTATTTATTCTGGTTTTGCTACAGTAGGTATAAAATATTTATTTATTTATTTATTTATTTATTTATTTATTTATTTATTTATTTAGGCCTATTTTGTGTTAGTTGGCTAGAGTCCAAATCTGTCGGCACTTGTTTTGTAATACTACAGTACATGTAATCTAACTTAATGTTGAGGTACAGTAAAAAAAACAGTGTGGGGAGGAGCCCCCCATAAGCACACGCAGAGTACTGGCATTATTAGGATTGTTATCCCCTCTGGGAGGTGCGTATGTGTGCGTGTCCAGCGTCAGAGTTTTACTAGTCTTGAGAATTGCTTGTGGATATAAAAGGGGATTTTGGGGAGTTGCCATTTTTACCGTAAGTTGCTGTATTGAGAGTATCAATTTGGGGATTGTCTCCTGTTTTAACAATAATTTTGTATTGACAGTGGCCAAAGAGGTTTATTTTATAGTATTGATATTGGTATTAGTAATATCGGGAGTCCAAAACAACTGGCATGCACTTATACTCTGTTTTCAGTATCTTAAAGTATTTTCTTAGATTTATCCTTGAACAGGTAGGCATTAAAACCAACCTATTAGGAGCCTTTGACTAAGTGCAAAATCTAAACATAATCTTCTAATACCTCCACATATAAATGGCAAGTGACACACCTTAAGTGAGAATAAGAATTTTAAAACCTCCTGACATTTAATGTTCTGAGAATACTTACTTTTATAAGCTTCTTTTGAAGAGCTTAAGCTTTTACTGCCTAAAGTTCATATTGAAGCAGTTTGGGATTTTAGGAGACCTGGGCAGAATTGGCAGGTGTTCTGGTTTATCAGGTTCACCTCATGAAAAAAAACCTTCCAAGTAATATGAATGAACCTCTCGGTGGGATTAGGACCTGATATAGCTGAATATTAAGCAACCACCATTTATTTAAGTGTTTGAATTTCTATCGTCTTAAAATGCTATCATGGAGAAGCGTGATCTTGACAGTACAGGATTACGTCTGGAGAGTGAGGTTAGTGGGCTTTTCTTTCAGGTCCTTTTGTTCAGAATACTAGTGGTCATTCTCCTGCTTACTGTTTAAGACTTCGGTTCTCAATCTCAGCACATTTTTTTTTATATGAAATAATATTACTTCTGCCATTTTATAATATTTGTTCTATTAACTGTGTATTGTTTGCAGAAATCTGAAATTATGCTTCGATTTGTGCTATGAGACATAGATCTGAAGGTACAGTATTATAATACAATAAATTAAAAGTGATTACAGTATACGATCATTCTGTATAGTATGGACGTCCACAAGGTGTGCACTTGGCTATTCCCAACAGCCTGGAAAAAAATCCTCAACCAGTTTTGAATCTGTCTTGTTTTGAGTCTTTTTTTAAAAAATCACATAAAAAAAAAAAAAAAGTGTCGAGCATGATTTTATATTGTAGACCCCGTGCTTTTCTTTCAGGCAAGAGCAGTGTTAACCTCATTGTCCTGGCAAAATTCCAATATGAGTAAAGCAATTATGAATTAAATTAACCAAAGGAAAGTGAATTGTAATGCTCACTTTACCAACCTCATAAATAAGGATAAGACATCCATGAAAAATGAGATGTTGCATCCAAGTGGATCGATGGTGATGAACTGATGTTCCTAATTTAGCATGTGACCTTGGACACAGTTATGAGCCCCGCCTCCCTTTACACACACATGCAAACCTTCCCACTCCCTACTTCTGAGCATGTTCCTTTTTGTAGCTGGACAGAGTGACAGGTTTCAAGTCTTGCATGGGAAAATCATGTTCAGATGCTGAAATGCCAGCGAGATAGGGATATATTTAATTTTGTATCCATGCTTGATCCTCAAGGTTCAGTCACTTCAGCCTGGTTTTGTTTTATTACATTCTAAACATGCATTTGTTTGATGGTTGTATATGATGTCTAGTAGTATACTTGGACACCTTCTTCCCAGGTGCAACGTGTCAAAGACTTGGGCAAGTCTGGTTCCAGATGCTTTTCAAACACACTGATTTAAATTTAATTTGCACGCTTGTGTAACGTTCTGTATTAATAGTTTAATGAAAGCCAAGGGGGAACAATCTTCAGAAAGCTTTTTGTCACCAACTGGCAATTCAGGCAGCTCGCCCATATGATGTGCAGCGGGAGTCATGCAGTCTGGCTGTGGAAAGTCGGGAGGCGCTTGCTGGGGATTCGAGAGGGAGCATTGCATTGGCTCTGGTGCTCCGGCAGGTTAGGGACGAAAAACTGTTTCTCTTCATCGCGTTACAGCGAACGCCTAGTGACCTCAGAAGACACCTGCCTGGCTGTCGTGCAGAGGCCTGTAGCTTGCCAACGTCCTGTCTCGAGTTCCAGGGTGTAGAGAGGCAGTTGTCTGTCGTGGGATTGGAGGATGACCACTGACTTTCAGTCCTCCTGAGCTGTTGTGGGGAATTGCTGCGGTGAGGGAACATAACAGAACATTCTAAATTGGGGAGGAAATCAGGGTTAAAATAACTGGGCGCTCTCAAACAATTTTATTTATTTTTTTATTTTTTTAAATAAAAGAAGCTACAGGTAAAGAAGTAGGGTTTTTTTGTGCTAATTGAATTCTAAAGTGTCACCTTTCTTCAGTTTTAAATTTTAGTTTAGCTTAGAATGTAACAAACTGTAACTTACTTAATTTTTATATGTAGAACTGTTCTCTGGAGTTTCTTCTGCTTCAATGATCATTTTAATACTAATTGATGCAGTATTGTATTGAAGGTACTGTTAAATTTAAGCACTGATATACCTGTCGTGCTGAATTAATAAGCCAACTAATATGATTTGAATATCTTAATGACAGCTTGGTTAGAATACCAAATAAGTAGTAAAACTTTTGTTAGGCTGACATGAGTGTGATCCATTGTTATGTTTCTTAAGGATCTTAAAGGTTTCTTTTTTAAATTCCAGTTTGCAGTGGTGGAAGCGCAATTCACTATAGCCGCAGTACGTATCGGCCATCTGCATTTTACTGTAGTTTATCATTTTGAGTGTTAGTAGGGGATTGAGATTGGTACGGAGTATGATAAGAGTCCCTAGATTGCAGTCACTTCATTGAGTTTCTTTATCTGCAGGGTCACTCCCCCTGGTGATTTTAATGCAAAATGGAACTTGGGATATTCTGCAGTGGTTTAACCGAAACACTATTGCTAACCCTCAAAATGTTGGGCATCAGTACCAAGGAAGATATAGCATTTTAATAGGTACAAATCTACTCCCTTTACTAAAATAAATATGTACATAAATAATCGCTACATAATTAGAGCTTAAAGTAGTAAACACATATACACCAGAAAATTTAAAAAGCAAGCAAACTACAGTATAATGTATTTGCTAGTGTTCCTTAAATATCTTTCTCCACTATCCTTGTAAAATCTATAAAATGCAGACGGTTACTTTTGCAGAAATGTGATATTCTTTTATATTAAGACAAATAATGAGGGTGTATTAAATATTAGCCTCAGGTTTCAGGTTTTAATTAGGCATTTGTTAAAAGGAGAGTTGGTGGTTTGCAGAATGCCAATTATAGGTTTTGTGATCATCTATCTTTGATATCTCTGGAGCTGTTTAAGATGTAGAGATGTGCAATAGCTACTTTTGGTGCATTATATATCCACTTCAAGCACTTGTTGCTATCTTTTAATGACTAGGCCAAATTTAAAAAAAAAAAAAAAATGTGTGGTTCGGGTTATGCTGGGAAAAAAAGTAGGGTAGGTTGGTAAAACCTTTTTTATTTTTTTTATTTATTTATTTATTTATTTATCTATTTATTTAATCATTTATTTCCTGGATAAGCAGTATGAGCTGGTAAGTGACAAGTGCTACTTTTCCAGTACATTGTTAATAACCCTGTTGTACTTTCATTCGTTACACTGTCATCTTGCTTCATTCCCCCACCATCTCCCCTTTCTCTACCTCACAGCTGGCTCAGTCTCATTCTGAGGGTGCATCTTCATTAACAAACTTTCCACCTGCCTTGTTTTATGCTATAGGCAGGTAGCGCTAAGGAATGAAACCACTGGAACTAAAAATATAGCCGCATCATTACTGCGACACTTAATGACTCAGTACTTTCTTAAAAAAATATATATATATATGTATTGCTGCAAAAAGTCTGCTGCAAGTAAATTATTTTTTTTGTAATAGAAGGAAAAAAAGAAAGAATGAGACTCCTATTAAAAATAACAAATCTGTGATAACAAAATAGATGTGGCAATTTACAGTTAACTTTTAAAACTCATACATAAATTGAGTTTGTTGTTTATTAATATTATCATGGTACATGTCTTTAAACACTAAACAGATATATATATATATATATATATATATATATATATATATATATATATATATATATATATATATATATATATATATATATATATATATAATATTTATTTATTTTTTTAAAACATGATTTCCAGTGATGTATTTGCAACATTAATATCTGAAATCTGTCATTTCAATTTTGACAAATGAAAAATGTTGGGATTAACCAGGTCAAAGTGAACCAGTATTCACATTAAAAAACATTGCAAATCCTTCCATCCTCTGTGTTTCGTCGACTAGCCCACGACACCTCAAGAGGGCTCAACAGTGATTCTGGCATCCCAGCATCACCCCCCTCCATAGCCCACTCAACTCAGCCCAGCATACTTTCTTTCTTTCTATTGTGCTTGAGATCCCCAACCAGAATCTTTCTGTCTCAACCACAGCCAGTTGAGATGACAATATAAAAAAATCACAGTAATACAGTAGGCCTACCAGTTGTTATCACAGTAATACAGTAGGCCTACCGGTAAGAAATTTAAGTTACTTTCAGATATTTCTGTACGTTTCAGTAGTTGGACATGTACAAAAGTAGCTAATCCAGCTTTGTCCATATAAGAGGCCCCTACTCTTGTTCAGGACCGTATGTCAGCCAAGTGGACATTTCACTGTATTTCTGCATGTTGACAGATCTGATTTGTAGTGAGTATATCCAACACATTCATTTGTAATACACCTGCTAATAAGCAGTTACTGTATTGCTGCACATTATTTTGTTTGTAGGAAACCGCTACTGTACAAAGTAGTATTCTAGAATTTAATTCTGTTTTAATGATGCTACAAATCTTTTTCATACTGTACTTTTAAAGCGAATAATGGACTCCTGGAATTGATTTTGTGAGTTGCAAAGAGAACATATTTCCCTTGTGACAGTAGAATGAGTTAAGGCTGTTTGAACTATTGCATTCATTTTCACAAATATTAAGGTATAGTGGTGTACAAATATTAAGATATTAGGCCTGTAACTCAGACTCTGAATTTGCAATTAGGGTCCTCGCTGGGAAGTGATGCAGCAGAAAGTTCAAGTCCAATTCATAAGGGCCTTTTTATTTTATTCCATCAATATGAATTTATAGAGAAGACAGTCTTCTTTTATTCCAAATTGATTATAATGGGAGCATTATTTACATGGGCATGTAATTCTACCAACCCTAGTAAAACCCTGGGGCAGCAGTGTGGAGTAGTGGTTAGGGCTCTGGACTCTTGACCGGAGGGTTGTGGGTTCAATCCCTGGTGGGTGACACTGGTGCTGTACCCTTGAGCAAGGTACTTTACCTAGATTGCTCCAGTAAAAACCCAACTGTATAAATGGGTAATTGTATGTAAAAATAATGTGATATCTTGTAAGAATTGTAAGTCGCCCTGGATAAGGGCGTCTGCTAAGAAATAATTTATTAAGTGGAGTTTTTAACTAACTTAAGCATATTCTAAACAAGCTGAATATCTAAGTGGCCTGTAGTTCTTAATCACCCACAACGGTGTTGAAATTCACTTTTAAAAACTGCTGACACACACGTGCTCTGATCTTTATACAATTAATTTCAGTTAAGAGTTGGGAAGTTCTGATCTGCGCTGTAGGGCAGAAATTCCTGCATGGCCATGTGATCACTGACAACCAATCAGAGCGCTTACTTTGCCCATGACATTTTATAAGAACATAAAGTTTACAAACAAGAGGAGGCCATTCAACACATCTTGCTCGTATTGATCCCAGAATCTCATCAAGCAGCTTCTTGAAGGATCCCAGGGTGTCAGCTTCAACAACATTACTCAGGAGTTGGTTCTATACCCTCACAATTCTTTGTGTAAAAAAGAGCCTCCTATTTTCTGTTCTGAATGCCCCTTTATCTAATCTCCATTTGTGACACCTGGTCCTTGTTTCTTTTTTCAGGTCAAAAAAGTCCCCTGGGTCGACATTGTCTATACCTTTTAGGATTTTGAATGCTGAAATCAGATCACCACGTAGTGTTCTTTGTTCAAGACTGAATTGATTCAATTATTTTAGCCTGTCTGCATACGACATGCCTTTTAAACACAAGATCATTTCTGGTTGCTCTTCTTTGCACTCTTTCTAGAGCAGCAATATCCTTTTTGTAACGAGGTGACCAGAACTGAACACAATATTCTACGTGAGGTCTTACTAATGCATTGTAAAGTTTTAACATTACTTCCCTTGATTTAAATTCAACACCTCTCACAATATATCCAAGCATCTTGTTGGCCTTTTTTATAGCTTCCCCACATTGTCTAGATGAAGACATTTCTGAGTCAACGCAAACTCCTAGGTCTTTTTCATAGATTCCTCCTTCAATTTCAGTATCTCCCATATGATATTTATAATGCACATTTGTATTACCTGCATGCCATACTTTACACTTTTCTCTATTAAATTTCATTTGCCATGTGTCTGCCCAGTTCTGAATGCTGTCTAGATCATTTTGAATGACCTTTGCTGCTGCACTCCTCCTATTACAGTTTGGTTCATGTGTTTCATGTTAATCGTGACAAATTCTGGAGCAGTATGATACTCCTGTATACTTGACACTGGTGTGATATAACAAATAGGCCCACTGTATATTAATGAAAGAAGTGAAGAGACTATAAACGTAATAATGGTATTGTAAGATGACACGTGAAGCAGAAGGTCAATCAAAGACCCTGAGAAATGTTCCTTTTGTGAGGATGCACCTTAGCAACTGGTTTCCATGGTGACACTGGGTGCCTGCTTCTAGGCACAATTTTGCAAATGACTTGCTAACAGATACTTGAATTTGATCTTTCAATGCATATTGTTTGAGCTGCATCATCTCTCTTAAATGTGCATGTTAGTCAGCGGAAATGGATATTAGTAGCTTGGCCTATTCATGACCTTATTTGTCATCCCTGCATATTAACGCTTGCTTGATGTGAAAGGTGTATGGTTGTTATTATGTGAAGATTATGCATATCATCAGCATTGCTGTACAATTAACTAATATGCTTGTAGGTTTGTGTAATAGAAATTAAGTAGTGTTTGCAATATGTCTTATTTGGCACTAGGTGGTGTAATTAGACAACTCTGCTGTTTGACCTAATAGCAGGGATGTTATTGGAAAGTGTCATTAATAGACCTAGACAAAGCCAAGAGCTGCGATGAATGAACATGAACTTGTACTTTTATATGAAGAGAAACTGTGCTGTATATAAAGAACATTAATGCTTGTTTACCAAAAGATGCTGCCCAGTTTTGTGGTAGGAGCAAACTAAACCTTTTTAGACTACAGTAATGCATAGATGCCATTCTCGTTCTCGTTTTTTTTTGCTCATTTGAAATATATCCTACATTAACATTATATATATATATATATATATATATATGTATATATATATATATATATATATATATATATATATATATATATATATATATATATGTATATATATATATATATTAGTATATTCGAAGTTAGTCTACTACTATACAAACTACTATAAAAACAAATCCCTTTCAATGAGGCCACACCACAAATGAAGATTTATTTAAAAAAATAATAATAAATCCACCAAACAAAAGCTATACTTGCAAAATAGCCACTGTGATGGAATGTACTAATTTACTCACGAGTACCATTAAACCTGTCCAAAACAATTGCATTATTCGAATAAATAAATTGTATTATTCTAATAGTAATATAAATACATTCCTCTGTATTCCTGTTGAACGGTTTCTAAAGAGAGTGTGCCTCCTGGGTCCTGAACTGTACTATTTGTGTTGGTGATAACTACAACTTTAACTTCGGTTTTAGAGTAAACCAGTTTGTTCACTTCAGGTGGAGTATATTGTTTGAGAGTTTAGCCAACTAGACACTATGCACTCCTTCTATACAGAAAATGTGTTTATCAGTGAGCTTGGTCAATAACATTTTCTAAATGTAGCTTCTGCATCTCATAGTTTGGAGTCCTTCAAGTGTCTCCAAATTGAATACCTAGCCATTAACTCACATTCACACTCACATCTTCAGTGCCTAAAATGTGAGAGTGTTTAATTGAACATTGATCACAGAATCATTTGCTGTTCAGACATGATAAAAAGCCACTCAGACTGAGATGTAATGATTGAGCAGGTTCTTTACATTGTAATTTATTCCACACAGTTGAAACATAAAAAAAAAAAAAATAATAGAAAAAAACTATCCCCTTAATTATCTGCAGTGAAAAGGGGATGCTTAATAAATGGCAGCCCTTTCTGATCTACAACTATATGAAAAGTTAGGTGAATATATGTTTGTCAGTTTTGTTACATTGTCTTTTAAACTTTACAATGCTTAATCAGGGCTCACAAAACCTGTAGAGATTCTAATGAAATGAGAGTGATTGCATACTGAAAAAAGCAGACATGAAGTAGGCTACATAACGTGGCTGCAATGGAAGTGAACAATGTGTCAAGGTTCCTTGTATTTGTAGCACCCATAGACACCACAATGGTTTCAATGATGAAAATAAAATACACACACAGTGAATAGGTATGTTTGTGTGGCTCCTGTTCACTGGTTCGGGATGAAAGATGAAGTTCTGATACCCTTCTGCCATAGCCTTCAAGTTTGTAATACCGCTACATAATGTTCTGTCTTTGGCCTAACCAAATACAGCAGTCGTTAGTTGAAATCATTGTGCCTATATTTTTTATTTCATACAGTATGCTTTTGTCGTATAGTTCACAATGTAGAAGAAATGGTTGCTATATAATGTTCTGGTAGCCCCTTTCCATATTAGATTTACAAAAAAAATCTCAAGCTGATCCTGCCCATATCCAACAGGACTAAACAGATGATAAACAGATGTTTAAGTTTCTTTGCTTAAAACTTTATAATAGAACAGAGTATGCTACAGGGATCCCAATTATTTCAGCACTAATGTACTGTATAATTAGCGGGAACATAACTGTAACAAAGTTTGCTTTGTAATATGAAACCAAGTTTTCAGTACCTGCCGAGCTGTGTTGCAGTATTGCAAGTGCATCCTTTCTTGCACTGCAGGACCTGTTCATATTCATGCCAGCGTCTCTTGCCTTTTGTTAAAACCTTAAACCTACTGTAGTTATTGCTTCTGTCAAAGAACTGAAGGAGGTACTTTATCTCGATCTTGTATATTTGTTTATTTTATCTTATTTTATTATTTATTTATTTAGCAGACACCATTATCCAAGGCGACTTACAGAGACTAGGGTGTGTGAACTATGCTATTTTTGTATGTGTTTCAGGCTTTCCTCGAGAGGTCTCAGGCCCCTCTTCAGAACCACACATCTAAGCTCTAATTATGTGCACTTAATGAAGGACATGGTTTGGTGACAGAAAAGACCTGCAGGACATGTCCTACTTGCCTTGCACAACTTTTGAGAAGATTTAGGTTTACAGTTTTGTGTTTAGTTCATAGTGTAACCAAGCAGATTTATAGTTGGGCTGTTACAAACAATGCATGTGCAATAAGTGGTGTTCTTATCTGAAGAAAGTGCTGCTATGTTTTAATCAGTTGTAGCTACTGTAAAATGTTTCTTCGAGAGTTGAAAATGTGATTGCATTTTATATTTTACTCAGGGGTCACATAAACCCTTCCTTCTAGGCTTTTATATTGTCTGATAAAACAGCATTAAATTGGTTAATAAAATGTGTTCAATTCTGTATTCCTACCTATATATATGTGGCTAGCAGTATATTGCCTAGGAAATAATTTCCTCATTTTTATTCACATATATGCAGAGCCTTTTCGAAACTAAATCAATATAGCAGGGTCTAGAGGCACTTTCTGTCCCTTCTTATAAATTTTATGATTACATTCTGAAATTGTCTGTCGGTTATATATAAACTTGCCACGAATTTCAGGAGCTATTGATCTGCAGCCACAATTTATAAGTCTGTTTTGTTGCTTTGAAAAAACGTTAACCTGTAATCTTTCTGTCATACACAGTGTGGCGGAAAATAAATACAAGCTTTTTATACTTTCCTTTGCAGGATAATATTGGAGTAAAAGCTTTTTTTTTTCTTTTTTTTTTAATATAACTATTACAAATGTAAAGTAAGCTTTTGTTATTCTGTTTCTTTGCCTTCCAATACACATAGGACAATAATTGAGGAACTGTGATAGGGAGGGAGCAATCATACCCTCCATACCCCATGTCAGGGCTACAGGGTTTTAAGGGAAAAACATGTTACTGGATGTTGTGTTTTTTTTTTTTTTTTTTCTCTTTCTCTCTCCATTTCAGTCAAATCCCATAATAAATCTTCCATTATCACTAAGGTTCCCAGGGACCTGGATGTGACAGGGTCAGGAACCATGGGATTTGTAGTCCATAATTCCTGTTTGTTGTTGTTATTATTATTATTATTATTATTATTATTATTATTATTATTATTATTATTATTATTATTATTATTTATTTCTTAGCAGATGCCCTTATCCAGGGCGACTTACAATCGTAAGCAAATACATTTCAAGTGTTACAATACAAGTAATACAATAAGAGCAAGAAATACAATAACTTTTGTTCAAGCAAAGTACAAGTGTGACAAACCACAATTCAATAATACAGCAGATAATAGTGATAGTTACATCAGGATATGATTAAATACAAAGTACTACAGATTAAACACTTGGCAGATTACAGTATTCTGAAGTACAGGATTAAATGCAGTAAAATAGGGGGCAGATAAGAGCAAAATAAAGCACATTTAAATGACGGGTGATAGTGTCCCAGGATACAAACAGAGGAGTTCTACAGGTGCTGTTTGAAGAGGTGAGTCTTAAGGAGGCGCCGGAATGTGGTCAGGGACTGGGCTGTCCTGACATCTGTAGGAAGGTCATTCCACCACTGCGGAGCAAGGGTGGAGAAGGAGCGGGCTCTGGAGGCAGGGGAGCGTAGCGGAGGTAGAGCTAGTCTTCTAGCGCAGGCGGAGCGGAGAGGTCGAGTGGGGGTGTAGGGAGAGATGAGGGTCTGGAGGTATCTGGGTGCAGTCTGGTCAAGGCATCTGTAGGCTAGTACAAGAGTCTTGAACTGGATGCGAGCGGTGATCGGGAGCCAGTGGAGCGAGCGGAGTAGTGGAGTAGCGTGGGTGAAGCGAGGCAGAGAGAACACCAGGCGGGCAGCAGAGTTCTGGATGAGCTGGAGCGGACGGGTGGCGGACGCAGGGAGGCCAGCCAGGAGGGAGTTGCAGTAGTCTAGGCGGGAGAGTACCAGGGCCTGGACCAGGAGCTGGGTAGTATAGTTGGTGAGGAAGGGTCGGATTCTTCGGATGTTGCTCAGGAAGAATCGGCAAGTGCGTGCCAGAGTGGAGATGTGCTGGGAATAAGAGAGGCTGGGGTCCAGGGTGACTCCAAGGTTCTTAGCTGAGGAAGAGGGAGAGAGTGTGGTAGATTCCAGGGGAACAGAGATAGAGAGATCAGAGGAGGGGGAGGAGGAGGGAAAGAAAAGGAGGTCAGATTTAGAGAGGTTGAGTTTGAGGTGATGCAAGTGCATCCAGGAGGAAATAGCAGACAGACAGGCACAGTTCAGTAAAGCACATTTTGATTAAAGTTAGTTGCCTGACTACAGTACCAATATTCAGAGGTTTGATTTTAAAAACAAAACTAAATCAGTTCTAACATTTTATCTCCCATAAACTGGTAAACACATTTTCTAAAACCAACCACTTGTGCAGATACATTCAACTCACTCATTTAAACTACCAAGCAGGGTGTCAGCATGTTGCATTGAACACCCACTTAATAATACAACCAGGTCTTCATCATACAATGATTCTGCTTTAATTCTGCAAAGCATAACAATGATCTGTATTGCTAGGATTGAGGTATTCCCTCACTTATCAGATCCATCCTTCATTGCTGGTTGGAAATGTAACTGCAATCAGTTGGTCTTATCTGTTTTAAATAAACAAACAAACAAACCTAATTTATGGGACCAGAAACATTCAATACTGCCAGGCAGTAGCATCATTAGTAATCATGTCACAGCTTAAAGTCTAAATGCTTGATGGGAGGGCTTTAAAAAACATTATATAAGTGGGTAAATTGGGTCTACAAATCCAATCGTTCTAACCCCATTGTAATGCGTTTAAGAATTATTGCTCAACAGGGTGGTGTGATGCGAGATATCACCAAAGTGGCTCTGACATCCATAGTTGTAGTATCTCAGAACCACCCAGAAATGTAAACAGCATTTTTTTAATCATAATAATAATAGTCGTTTATTTATATAATTACTGCCAATACTAGATTCATGGTATTTTGTTCTTGCAGCGATGAGCGATGTCCATTTATCAGTTACTGTAAAGGTTATGTACTGTAGCTTCAATATCATTTTATTTTTCCCCCACGCCATGCCCTTTCCTTCTTGCGATATTGATGTTTTAGGAAGCTCCAGTGTTGAATTTTAATAATTTGATTTTGCAAGCTCAGAACATGGCTGGTTAATTTTTATACCGAAAAAAAAGTATTAAAGTCCAGTATTGGAGAAACTAAACTCTGAACCACTCAGAAAAGGTGGAATAAATACAATTACATTGGAGTCTACTTGACTGAAAATGATATTCATGCTATTTGATATGCATGTCCTTTGCTATCTCCCCTGCGCCAAGTTTTATGTTCAACGGAGGGTTAAAACTGTTTTCCTACAGACTTACTTATCCCCCTTAATTCAGTAGCTGCCACTGTAAGTAGAAAAGGACTGCCTGACAAATATGTTTGTTCTGGCTGTTTGTTTTGGTTGAAAACCATGCAAACAAAGTATTTGAAAAGATGTGAAAAATTTAATCCGACTTGACAAGTGTCAAAAAAACAATGTCAGTTTAATGTGTTCTGTATTTTCATGATGTATCGTCTTCATTTTATTTGACTGGCATGTTTGTTTTGTTTTTCTTTTTGCTTTGCCTTGTTACAGACAATATTTGTGCAACATCTTGACAAGACAAAAAATATTAAGCCATCCGCTGTGCTCTTTTTTGATTGCTGTCTTGAATAAGTTAACTGAAAACCTATGAGTTATGCAAATATAAATAGGTTGTGTAATTTAGGATTTGGCAGTAAAACACACAAGAAATGTGCAGTTTTTAAGTTAAATCTCATGACTGTGTGTAGTAAGTCGTGCAACAAATGGAAGCAAATTCTTTGTTTTTATTCACGTGAGGATTTATGTCTACGTTTTGAACTTTGAAGAGAGCTTTATCTAACCAATCCGTTGGGTAATTCCTAGATAGAAATTGGTCATACATTTTGCCAGCTTCAGTGTCAATCTTCAGATTTAAAACAAATTTAAGTCGCAAACATTGACTATAAGGGAGTCCCCTTTTGAGTGGTACGAAGGGGACGCTAGAAGCATGCAGAATACTGTTTGTATCAGTCAGTTTACTATACAAGGTGGTATAGTATATAAAGATCCCTTATCAAGACATACAGTGGTGTCAAGAACTGACCTTGAATGTATCATGTTCCAAACTAAAATTAATAGAGGAAAACAGACTGTCCAAATAAGCAACAAATGCTTTAAGTTCTAAATCGGTACCGGACCATAACAGGAAAATATCATCAATATACTGTTTCCTCATGATGATGTTATCTGTGAATATATTGTATTCGAGAAATCCCATAAAGAGATTGGCATAGTCGGGTGCAAATGAAGCTCCCATTGTTGTGCCCTGGATTTGTAGATAAAAATCTTTCTCGAAGAGAAAGTAATTTTTTAGTGAGAACCATATGTGCCCCCTCAAGTAGAAATGCAGTCGGTGTCTGGATGTCACTTCTCCTATCAAGATAGAACCTAAGAGCATTAAGGCCATCACCATGTGGAATATTGGTATATAGACTTATGTCAAGTGTAGCTAGAATAACGTTTTCATTTAGTAATCTTACATTTGATAACTGATGAATAAAGTCACCCGTATCCCTTAGATAAGAAGGTAATTCCATACAAAGGGGCCTCAAGAAAGAATCAATATAATTGGAAAGCGGTTCAATGAGGGAACCAATTCCAGAGACAATGCGACGACCTGGTGGATTGAACAATGATTTATGAACCTTGGGTAATATATACCCTGTATGTTATGTTATGTTATGTTAGTATGCTAATCACAGGTTTTATAGAGTGGTTACATATTAAGTACTTATAAATACTTTCTGGAATATGCTTCCATTTCATATGCTGATTTTAAAAAGCAATCATTCTCCAATTTGAAAACGGTAGTGGGGTCACCTGCCAATTTTTTATAAAAGTTAATATCGGATAATTGGCGTCTTACTTCGGTATTACAGGAACTTTTAGACAATAAAACAAGGCCACCACCCTTCTCTGCTGATTTAACAATCATTCTCATTACATCTGATAGTCCTTAAGTATTAGGCATTTGAACCATAGGAAAAGCATGGCAAAGTTACTGTACACATTTACTGTGGTAAATGTTTATAAGGGAACTAAATTCAAATAAAGGAAATGGTAAATATAGCACATTTTATTTTTTTTAAAGTCTAAGTGTTTGTGGATGGTGATGTTAAATTGCAGATGTTAAGAATATTAATATCATAAAGTCGTGGAATTAGTGGTCCATTGTTTAAGGAAATTTCAATCCAAGTATGGAAATGGTTACTTGTTTTCTATGCAAGTTTCCTGTTAATTATTTTGGTAATGTTTGCAAATCGTGAACTACGGTGTCCTAACCAACCAGAATCTGAACACGAATACCATTATTTTGACAATGCCCCATGTGGGATTTGTTGACGGACAGTGCTTCTGTTCACATGTGTTGCGTGGGAACGGACACTACACTCTTAAACTTAACTACCTTTACTTCTTGTTTACATTAACAGGATTTGCTGTTCTTTACTTTCAAGAGCACAACATATATAAGCACCAACATAATATAAAATAAAGTGGAAATCAGAATGGTTGACCAGGCTTATAGTGCTACTGGTATTTGTTAAGAATGTATACTTTTCACAAAGAAGGAAAGGTGCATGTGCAGTTTAAAGAACTGACTTGCTTTGTCATGCTGCACGCTCTGGAATACATTATACTGAAAGACGGTGATAACAGATGTGCTGCCTGCTTTAAACAAGCCACTGCTTAAAGGATTGTAGTCAGTATTTTAGTGTGAAGAATACATACAGTACGGTATGTGTACCTGTGTAGACATACAGATTTAATTAATGCAGATGGTGGGATTATAACACTATGTCAATGTATCAGAGTGAATGTTCAAATCCTGCACTGTATAATAGCAATTCAAGTGTTTTCTTTAGAAACAGCGGGGGTAAGGTATTCTTTGTCCTGCTGATAGCAGCTGTGATGGGTGATCCATTTAAACCAGCTGGGGTACTAATCAGGCAATGTCTCTCTGTACGTTTTCTTTTCTTTGCAGGGCGGCCTGAAGAGCAGCCATCAGATCTCGCCACAGGAATTCATCTCTGAACTGAAGTCAGGTGCTACAGATGAAAGGCTCTTCAGCTGCCTGGATTCTCTGCGTGTGTCTCTGACCAGTAACCCTGTCAGGTAAGTATTGCACCCCAACGGTGCAAAGTGAAGCCTTGTTGTGGAAAACCTAACAGATGCACTAGACCTGTAGTCTTTTGCTTTATTGATGATTTCATAATAAATGACTTCCTCCCTGTATCAGGCTATCGTTAACCGTATGCTGAGCCTCATTAATATTTGTTAGGAATATACAAGTCCTGCAGGTTAAATTAGGGAGCTTTTAATTCTTCGGTGTCCACCGTATCAATTAGCCTGCTGTTCCCTGAAGCTGAAACACAAACGGTGCATGGGAATCCCGGTAATGATAAATAATGTTTAAATAATTTGTGTTTTGGTGCAGCAAAGGCCTTCATTTTAACATGTTTAACACGGTTGAAAATGTGCTGCTCAAGCACCAGGTTTCTTCAGGTTGCAGTGTGCATTTACTTATTTTCAAACCTTCTGATTCTGATGGATTCTGATTTTGCACCCCTTCATGGCATCAACAAGTTTAAGTCAATGTACGTATTATTTTTATTATACTTGAATGGATGCAGTGGACAGAAAAGGGAATATGCTGTCTAGGAATCTTGTGCTGGTTCCTGTTGAAATTAGAAGTTAGTCTGGTTATTTTTAGAGAACCATAACACACAACTGTTTATTGGATACGATTTGATTTTAGCAACAAAAACACTGTGTGCTGTGTAAGATTATTGTGGGCCAACACAAGTCTTGGTTTTGCAAAGACAGACCGTCAATTATTACGTAAGTTCAGAACATAGATCCAGTCAAGTCCCTTAATGCAAACTCGGATAGCACACATTTCTCATAGAAGTGTATGTAGCTAATACACTCATTTTAATACATCTTACCTGTCACTTCTATTCACTATGTAAGTCTCAGAAGCAATGCCTGTAAACAGCAATTTCATTAACATTGTGTAGTACCATGTACTGTATCATGCTTTTTGAGGCAGCAGTGTGGAGTAGTGGTTAGGGCTCTGGACTCTTGACCGGAGGGTCGTGGGTTCAATCCCTGGTGGGGACACTGCTGCTGTACCCTTGAGCAAGGTACTTTACTTAGATTGCTCCAGTAAAAACCCAACTGTATAAATGGGTAATTGTATGTAAAGATAATGTGATATCTTGTAACCATTGTAAGTTGCCCTGGATAACGGCGTCTGCTAAGAAATAAATAATAATGCTTTAAAACAAAAAGAAGAAAACTTCACATGGAGAAATATATGATGAATGGATATGTAAGAGGTGGAGAGTGTTCAAGGTTTGTCTTGCTGAAATCCAGACGTGTCGCTGTATTTGCAATACATTCTTAATAGTGTGTTTCTTTGGAGAGTGACCCTTATCATATTATAGTGATATGTTACATTTAAAGACTCCTGATGATAAAAAGTACTGATAAGTCATGATCATATAAGACAGTGAAAGATGTAAATAATTTAGAGAACTGAAGTTACTTAGGTTTTTTTCCCACCTTTAATTTATGAAACATCATGATTCCTATTAACTATTGAATGAAGTTTTGATGTATGCACACATTAGTCATGCGAATTGGAAGAAGGACACAGTTATTGAGGTTTAATTGTTTTCAGGGACATGCATGCTGCAAGTTTATAAAACAGTAATCTGTGTGAATTTGCTTCCAGCAAGGGTAAGACCTTATTACTTTCATATAATTAACTATTGTTAACATTTTGTCCTGTTGCAGGAACATTTTAATAGGGCTATGGCTGAATTTGTTATTTGGCTCTCGTTTGTGGCGAACTCTGCAGTGAAACATTACAAAATATGACACAAAGTTTACGTTTTCCAAATGGTGTTATGCTTTTTCCATTATTTTAAAACGTTATTGTTTTTTTTTGTATTTTTTTATTTGTCATTTTCTGTATGAGGACAAGTATGGGGTGCCGTTAATGACATGCACCATTTTGTCCATGAAAGGGCTTGCGTGCACAAAATACATTACAACATGCATTTCGTCCTACAAAATGAAAAACTAATTTATTTAATTTTGTCCACGAAAGGCAAAAGACAGTTTTTCATTTTGTAGACCAAAAGGTAAAAGTTTTCATTTTGTGGACGAAATGAAATAAAACTTTCATTTTGTGGACAAAATACACTCATTTTGTGGACATAATGAATAGTAAAGTACACATTCTGTCCACGAAAAGCAAAGTAAGTTATCAGTTTCGTCCACAAAATTATTTAACATAACATTATCATTTTGTGGGACAAAATACATATTGTGTGGGGCTAAAACTCATTTTGTGAGACAAAATATACATTTTGTGCACAAAAGTTTAATTTTGTGGGACAAAATGCTAATTATGTGCACAATACACATTCTGTGGGACGGAATGCACATTTTCTGGGACAAAATGCTAATTGTGAACAAAATGCTCATTCTGTGGGACAAAATGCTCATTCTGTGGGACGGAATACACATTTTGTGGGACGAAATACACATTTTGTGGGACGAAGTGCTAATTATGTGCACGAAATACCATTCTGTGGGATGAAATGCTAATTGTGTGTGATGAAATGCTAATTCTGTTGGACAAAATGCTAACTCTGTGCACAATACCATTCTGTGGGATGAAATGCTCATTCTGTGGGACAAAACACACTTGTTGGACGAAATGCACTTTCATGGGTCACATGACTATTTGTGACATCATGGCGCACTGTCACATGTTAATTGCCCAATGTGCAGACTGCTTTGCGTCACGCATGCTTTTCTATGGAACTATGGGTATCGCATCTGATTTAACTTTTTTTTCTGTGTTTTTGGCCTTTTCCCCTCCCCTTTACAAATTCAATTGATTTAAGTTTGTAAAATTGCCATGGAAAATTCACACTTTAAACCCTGTGATTGCAGCATTTGTCAACAATGATGCTAGTGTACGTATGCTGAGACAAGCGCGCTTTACAAGCAAGTTTTACCAGCAGCCCTAAGTTTTATAGTTTATGATTTTCCCCGTGGTTAGCTACTCGCCTTTTAAAATGACCTGACAGTGTTTTTGTTACTTGATTAAAACTGAGAAATGTGTGAATTGTGACGGGTTAAATTAAGTGCGATCCTTATTTTTCCATTTTAAATGTGATTCAAATGCGTCTCTAGACTGATGTGAACTGGGGGAACGCTAATCAAGGTTTATCAGCGTTTATATTTATGTCCTGTAAACTAGATAACTCCGCTATTCAGAAGAAGCTTCTTTTTTTTTACATGGGATATAAACAGAAAAACTGTCAGCAAGATATAGCAAAGTTACATTTTGAAAAACCACGATGTGAAACAAAACAGAGCACAGAAATGACACATTTTTGCATTGTCGTTGAGTCACTAATGACTCAATAATCAATTGAATCTATAAAGGGGAGGAGAAGAGTCAGACAAAAACACAGAAAAAAGCTAACGTTAATCAGATGTGATACCCATAATTCCATAGAAAAGCATGCGCGCCACAAAGCAGTCTGCACATTGGGCGACACTTAACATGTGACAGTGCGCCATGATGATGTCACAGTCATGTGACCCACTAAGTGCATTTCGGCCCACAGGATGAGCATGTTGTGCACATAATTAGCATTTTGTCCAACAGAATTAACATTTTGTGCACAAAATGTGTATTTTGTCTCACAATGAGTTTTAGCCCCACACAATATGCATTTCGTCCCACAAAATGATAATGTTATGTTAAATAATTTTGTGGATGAAACTCTCCTACCATTGTGAAATTGAGTATTTAACTTGTTCTTGCTGAGGTGGCCATTGCACTGTCAGTTAATTTCTCTTGGAAAAGGGCCATCAGTAGGTGTAAAGTGAATGGAGACATGTTGTAAATGTGATAGAGAGTCCAATTTCTGTTCATCTGGTTTTTCCTTTAAAAAAAACAATGTGATTACTACTGTACCTACATCCTACTGGGCACAGTAACTAGACAAACAGAATAATTTACTCTTCTATTCCTGCCAAAAAACAACTCTACTAAAATAAGCCTTTTTATGCAACATGTTAGTGTTGTTTTACATGTCAGACGCACCTCTGCATGCCTCAAGTAATGGGGATGCTCCAGTTTGTCTAGCTCATAATTAAGGAATTGCATTCACAATGTTACCCTCCTAATAAATAAATGTATGCCCATGCAAAAAATGAAATATGATAGCCAGAATTGTAGTCGAACAGAAATGAGTATAGACAAGATAGTTATCAATATTTTACTGCAAACATGAGTATAGACAAGGTAATATCAATATTGTACTACAAAAAGTTGCTTTTCCCCATTAATGGTAACATGACCTTCAGGTTTTTAAATCCCTCAATGGCCTCAGGAAAGGGCAAATGATCCAAAAGGAGGTGGATAGAGGAAGCTCACTATGAGAGATGTGTTTACAGTCATTTTTATTTGTAACAGCCAGGGTTTAGCAAGAACATCTGCTACTCTGTGTGACACAACTGGAGGCAAAGCCAGGGTAAACAGCATGCCTTGGTTGAGAACAGAACCAGTTATAAAGGAGGATGCTGTCTCTGTCAGGAAAATAAAACCTCAAATAGCAATATTCATTGAAGTGATCAAGTTTATTAATTAACAGAAATGTGTACGTGTTGCATTTTACTTTTAGCACAGTTCAAATAATTGTTTTGTTCTTAAATATTACATTTCCAAGTATTAGAATAATAACTGTACTATAACAATGTTGTTTCAGATTATGTTACATCTCTACTTTTTAAATTGTTGAAGAGTCACCATTATTAGAGCGATGCATACCAGAATATATATTTTAGCTGTTTCAGATTTTAATCTTCCAATTTTAGCAAAACTTGCAACAGACTTGTATGCAGGAAACTGTTTGAAACTATCTTTATTAAAAACTCGTATAGACTTTTATTACATTGTCTTTTGATTACTCTAGGTAAGAATGAAATCTTAAGTCACTTGGCATATGACAGACCTCAGTGAAGTTACTCTACCTCCATCCTTCAGCTTCGTCCTCTCTGTTGTGAAATTAGGTACAAGCAGGGGCCTATTGGGAACAAGGTGTAGAAGCTTAGTTTACCTTTGCAGTGTACAATTTGCAGCATTTGAAATAAAAATGAGACGGGGGGGTGGGGGTGGGCCTGGAGCTGTAAAACAAGCAAAGCACATATTAAAAAAGAACATGGCCCCTGGATGAAAGGAAAAACAGATTACAGTATAAAGGTACTACAAAATGCTTTATGCTTGGGGAGCTCGTCATAAATGTCATAAAACTGTATTCTGACCATCTATACATTAAGTATTCGTAGGCTCTGCAGATTCTGGGGAAATCTGAGTAATTCCCTTTAATGTGTTTTTTTTTTTTTGTCAACAGTTTATTTTTACTGCTGTAATGTAGGTGGCACCGTAAAATGACACCAAAAACTAGCTAAACTAGCAAATGTCGCAGATTTGTCATGTACATGTCTTTCCTTAGCCCTACCCTAAGAGCTCATGACTCTGACTGGATTATCTGCCAGTGTGTACACTGGGAGATTTATTTGTTTGTCAAGTTTAATCAGAGGTTCCACGAAGAGGTACCTGCCGTCCCACAATTCACTGCAGATATGTTGTACACTTTGGAAAATTGACGCATTTCTATGGCAACAAGCAAAGTGAAAATCACTAAGTGAAATCAAAATGATGGTACTGTATATAAAACAGAAAGGCAAGAAAAATGATCACAGATAAAAGGAGTGGTTTTGTTTGTTTTGATAATAACAGATATCACATTGTTACATCGGTATTGATTGGTACTCAATAATTCTGTACACAGGAGAAAAGGAAGCTTTGTTTTGTGTTGTGTAATTTACATGTTGTAAGAGGTTTGATTTAATTTGAATTAATAACTATTGCCTGTAACATTTTAAAGGGACTTGCACATATTTTCAGAGTATCTGCACAAGCCTGTTTTGTACCACTCGTTCCATAAAGGATTCCTTGTATGTGTGTTCTCCAGCATTCTCTATTGTTCATGCTTACATTATATTAACCAAGTCCCCTTTTCAATAAATTCCTGTTTTGATTTTTTTTGGATGAGAAGTGGTTTTAGAAACAACCTGTAGTTGTAAATTCTGCCCCCTCTGCGCCTGCAGTATGTCAACTGTTATATATAAGCAGAAACGCAATAGAGAATGATACAAAATTAACATAACAGGATTTTAAATGGAGAAGTAGATTAATGTAAATTATATAACGCATACCTTTTAATAAGCTGCACAAAAACCTTCCTTGCTTGTTAAGTCTTTTTACTTTTACAGAAAACAAATACTGTAAATTTGACGGGGGGGGGGGGGGGGGGGTGTTAGTAAAGTGCTTTGAGGTGGACCTAAATATTTCAGTTTTAAAATCCCATTATTGTAGCTTTAAGATTAGTTTCATCACATGCGAATGACACTTTCCCATATATAATCTGAAAACAAAAGGTCTGTTTCTTCAAATTTCAGCAGGTAAATCTTCTTTTGTAATGACATGTGTCAGCAAAAAAGAGAAAAATATAATAGATTATCAAGAAATTTGTTATTCTCTTGGGTGTTTTGCAAAACCTATTTTTATAGCTCTGTATTTGAAATGAAAATCTCTAAATTCCAATACTGTAGACAGTACATTCTAAATTAAACGGTCAGATCTCTAAAAAGCAGACTGTAAGCCTATTAACCACTTAACTGCTAACCCTATTTGCACGCTCAGTGCTCCAGCAAAAAACACATTTTTTGATATCAATTAAGGTTAGCTGAACGATAGTTGTGCATTGCAAAACTTATATTTTATTTTTTCATAAAGTTGGAGGTATCAACATATTAGGACACACCCATGTGGTCACATGGTCTAAAATAGCTGCTATTTCTGACCCAGAATCTACCAGTTAAGTGTATTTTAATTTGTTTTTGTAACATTTAGCCTGTGCATTTTTTCTGTTTTTCTTATGTGTGTTCCTCCCCATTTACAAAATGTTTGTGATAAATTTCAGGTCAGATTTTAGCTCTATATACTGTAATGTACCTAATAGCAGTAAAATCATTTTTATTTACGCACCGACAGTACCTCAAAGAAATGGTTTGTGTTATGTAGTATATAATGACTTGGGCAAAGAGGTTTTAAAAATCCTGCCGCTGTAAATCAATTACGGTACACTAATACATTTGAAAAAACAGGTTCATATGTGAGCTTTTTATTCTGCAATTGTGAAAATTAGTCCCCGATAATAATTGGTGATTTGGTATGGCATTAGGCACGTCTGACAAGAAGCAATAGGGTGCTTATTAGAGCTTCTAATTAGCCTGTTGTAGTAAACCTAGCACTGCTTTGTGGATGTCTTCTTTTTTTTTTAAGCTATGATTAACCCAAGGGAAAGAAACACTTTTATTTCCATAACCTGTGGCCAACCAGTAGAAAGGATTGAGTACCTCTCTCCTATTAACTTATATATGGATAAAGATGACCAGAAGATTTACCACTGAAGTTTTGACAGCAGTACCTGGAATTGCCTCTACTGCTCTGTGGAGCCATGCTCCATCTTTCACATAATTGCTTTTCACAAACATGCCTAAATTTGCTTATCTGAATTAATTCCTTTTCCTTCAACTCTGTCATTTGATTTAACAGTGAGTAATGTGCCTGTTACTTGGCTTGCCATTCTGAGTGTCGTGATTGTTTCTGTAGTTCATGAGTTCATCTTTTGAAACCTGTGAAGAATATGAAATGGTGGGCATTGGAAGCACCTGTTCTGAATCTGCAGAAAAATTATTTGTAGCAGTTATAAATTAAAACTGTTCCGTATTTAAAGATGAATTATGAAAGGATGTATTGTTTAAATATAAGAGTGGAAATGCTTTTATCCTTTCCCAAGTTTCTTTAAAGTGTGTGTTTTATTTACAGCACAATATTGCATATTCCGACCCCCTGTGGACTGGGGTATAGTCGGATTTTTAAAAAAGTTGGATTTGAAAAGTCGGATCTATAGAAAAAGCATTTACACATCCATGAGTAGGTTAGTGAACAAAAACAACACGCAATGTGCTTTAAACATGGGGAATTTTTTGCTTTAAAAGTAAGCAAACGTAAACGAGATTAATTAGGCTCCAAATACGGTGTTGCTATGCGGTTTGTTATAAGCCATCTCCACGCAAAGCTTTTTAAAAAAGAAAAAACAAAACAAAACTAAAAAAAAAACAGTTTTGCTTTCTTAATATCTTTGTCATGGTACAGCAGCAGTGTGGAGTAGTGGTTAGGGCTTTGGGCTCTTGACTGGAGGGTTGTGGGTTCAATCCCTGGTAGGGGACACTGCTGCTGTACCCTTGAGCAAGGCACTTTACCTAGATTTCTCCAGTAAAAAGCCCAACTGTATAAATGGGGTAATTGTATGTAAAAAATAATGTGATATCTTGTAACAATTGTAAGTCGCCCTGGATAAGGGCGTCTGCTAAGAAATAAATAATAATAATAATAATAATAATGGTACTTAGTGCTCTTTATTTGATATTGCCAACAGCCGATAAGCAGCTCGGTTTGAATATTGCTTCGACTATTTTAAACAAACGGCTGGGAAGCATTGCATTTCAATATCTGCAAGCGTGCGCTCCATCATATAAACACACAAAAAAAAATGTTTTCGTGACTGGTGTATTGAAACGTCACTGCTACACGCAGTTGACTGACACATGCACACAGCCCGCCTCTCTTAAAGGGGAACGCACCAAAAGGCTGATTTGCTATAACACTTTCTTTCTGTTTCCATTGGGGAAACAGCATTTGCTGCCAGTGACATTACTCTCGTTGCCTAGTTTTAATTAATCAAGACGGTTAATTGATCAGGGTGGTTATGTGACGGGGGGGGGGTACTCCTGTTTTTTTAAATTAAACTGATTAGTGTTCGTGTTTCATACTTGTACTACCAGGGGACTTCTCTTACAATGTCTTGTACATTTAGATATTCAGTACATATTTTACTGAAGCAATACAATTGCTATAGGTACTCCCAAGTGCTTTGTGTGGTTTTTATTTTTATTTTTAAGGGGCAATCTAGTACGAGTCCAGCTTGACTCAATAGCATTAATCGTAGACAGTCAAAAGGGCTGTATTTTTAATTAATCATTGGTAAAGTTTGCACCTCCAGCCTTGTTTGACCTCACAAGGAAAGCATTTTTATTTTTGTACTGAAAACTAAGTTTGAATTTACAATTGAACTATTTTATTGTTAAGACGACCAAATGTAAATAAATGATCAAGCTAAACGCCAAGGTATTTATCTTCTAATTTGTTGCCATTACATGGACACATTTGCCCAGGCTAGCCAATAAAATATATTCATTAATAAGAATAATCAAAATACAGCATGCTGTCTAATGCTTCAGCGTTTAAACTACTGCTGTTTTTGAAATGTTCCTTGAACTATTTTCAGGTGCAGTGCAGTTCAATGGATGTACTTCTTACAGAAGGCTTCTTGTGTGTTCTACAACGTAGCTGGTTACCCAACACTATACTGTCTTCAGAATTTCTGTATACCAACTACAGTAAATACCTTTTTGTCGTTCCATATGTTTTCTGTCTGAGGATAATCAAGAAAAATGGGTTGAAGTTGAGAGCAATTTGCACAACTGAATCATGGAATTGGAACGTGGATCTTTTCTAGTGTTCTCTCACATGTGAAATGCATTTCCGAGAGGGAGTTCTTAGACAGTGAAATGTGTTTGCTTGCTCACCTAACACTATCAGTGGTCCCTAGCAATTACACAGTATTATTGAAGCTAGTGTGAAGCTGGGCATGAATTGCTGCATGTATTAAACTATACTTTAGTACTCTTCTCTCTTAAAATATTTCAAAATAATATGTATTATTTTATAAATAAAACGACTTTATTCTACTGCATTAAAAGCATATTGAACTGTATTGTAAATCAGAATAAAAGCAAATGTCTTTGTTTACCAACATTTTTTTTTAGGCTGTGTAAGTTAGTGCACTCCTAATTAAACAGACATGAGTGCAAACATGAAGTGTACTGTTTTTACGTCATTGTGTAAACACACTTAGACCTATGAATTGTATGAGTGTCAAATCCGTACTTTTCCAATATTTAAGGTGTATTTGAATTGTGGGTATAGGTTCTTGAGCCACTTCACACTGTTTGAGAACTCCATACAATTAATCATACATTAAGAGGTCATGTAGACAAAAGTAAAAATGTTCCAGGTGTATTGCTGAGTCCTTGTCTTTATGCTATTGGAGCTAAACATTGTCAAGCATATTTAGGAAGATATGATATTTAACATGAATGCCTCAATATCCTAGGCAACACCCCCTCTATGTTGGTAATATACAAACATTGGTTAATATTAATTTCTTAATGTACAAGACAAAGCCTCCATTATGTGATTTCATATTTAAATTTAATTATAGGGTTTCAGTCATCAACAAATGTCTTATAAAATTATATTCACCATTCCATTATTCTGTGTTTTTCAAATATATCAAAAGAATTGTGAACATAATAGAAAATAAATGAAGCTAAGTTATAAAAGTATGATTTTTCAGTTTCAATACCACAAGAGTTTAAAGTAAATAAACTAACATTAAAAGTTCAAAAATATATGTTTTAAGGATCTCAAATCAATCATAAATGCTTACCTTAGTACTCCATAACAGTCAAAAAGAAACTCCACATATAAAAAATGATTACGTTTATTAAGGCTAACAAAAGTAAGAATAATATATAAAAGTTAGAAATCATGGTACCAGAATTGTGTAGACACAAGCAGGAATACAACATAACATTAAAAAAACAAACCCATTTTCATAAGCAAGCAGGCTTCAGTGTGGTTACGTTCACGTGCGGGCAGGATTCAGTGTGGTTACGTACACGTGCGGGCAGGATTCAGTGTGGTTACGTACACGTGCGGGCAGGATTCAGTGTGGTTACGTTCACGTGCGGGCAGGATTTAGTGTGGTTACGTACACGTGCGGGCAGGATTCAGTGTGGTTACGTACACGTGCGGGCAGGCTTCAGTGTGGTTACGTACACGTGCGGGCAGGATTCAGTGTGGTTACGTACACGTGCGGGCAGGATTCAGTGTGGTTACGTACACGTGCGGGCAGGATTCAGTGTGGTTACGTACACGTGCGGGCAGGATTCAGTGTGGTTACGTTCACGTGCGGGCAGGATTCAGTGTGGTTACGTACACGTGCGGGCAGGCTTCAGTGTGGTTACGTACACGTGCGGGCAGGATTCAGTGTGGTTACGTACACGTGCGGGCAGGATTCAGTGTGGTTACGTACACGTGCGGGCAGGATTCAGTGTGGTTACGTTCACGTGCGGGCAGGATTCAGTGTGGTTACGTACACGTGCGGGCAGGATTCAGTGTGGTTACGTACACGTGCGGGCAGGATTCAGTGTGGTTACGTACACGTGCGGGCAGGATTCAGTGTGGTTACGTACACGTGCGGGCAGGATTCAGTGTGGTTACGTACACGTGCGGGCAGGATTCAGTGTGGTTACGTACACGTGCGGGCAGGATTCAGTGTGGTTACGTACACGTGCGGGCAGGATGCAGTGTGGTTACGTACACGTGCGGGCAGGATTCAGTGTGGTTACGTACACGTGCGGGCAGGATTCGCGCGCATTCATACAGCGACGACGTGAAGCAATGCCTGTTGTGTTGGTTGGAATAAAGACTGCATTATATTTCAACAAGTTAAGTTCGGAAACAGTTTCAATTGCATTTAGTATTAAGTTGTGAGTTACTTCAAAACTTGTAGATAAACTCAATCAGTGTTGAAATGGTTCAGACATTCACAGTTGTTGTTTTCAAATGCATTGTTTGTCTTTTTAATCTTAGCAAAGTGTTACACTGTATTAAACGTTTTTACTTCTGGTTTGCATGTAGATATTTCTTATCCAAACATAGAGTATTTTACTTGAATCTTAGACTTTGAAATGTAATACTTGTTCTGGAGATGTGTTCGTTGTTGAAAAACAAAGTTGAAATTCAGTTGGTCTTTATAACATGGAGTTGCATGTTCAAACGTTGGCTCTGAGGTCACTTCATGGCGATGGTTTTCAGGAACAAAAGAGGAGTCCAAGAGAATCTGCTTTGTTTAAAAAAGACTGGCAGGTCAGCACAGCAGGTAATCTAAACCATTCCCCTATGTAAATCTATACAACCCTGTTACCAATATCTAGTTTATTTTGAAGGAGATCAATCAAGAATATTTTTGGGGGAAGGAAGGTTGGGGGAAGATAAACTTAATCCGCTTCCCAGCATTTCAAGTCTCATAGATTAACAATTGAAATATCATTTTACCAAGTATATTCAATTATAACTACGAAATTCCCCCACAACATCAGTTAGTGTTGAACAACATTATATATCTTTTTAATGACCATTTGCTTTTATTTGTGAAAAACGTCAAAAGTAAGAAAAGTCATTAGTTCAAATGTTGTTTTGTTTTTTTGTAGAGCAGTTTATTTAGAGGGATAATTTGTCTTGTGAAGAAGCACATCTGTACTTGAAATGCCCGTAGGTCGTGAGGGATTCTTCTTTTTGCCATGGGTTGCTGGATGCTGAAATGCTCAGTGAAGCGCTATGGCTTAGTGCACTGGCCCCTTGCAGTCTGTTGCTACAAGTTCAAGTCCCAGCAGTGGATTTTGACTTGTGATGAGAGTGCACTGGGGTTTTTGCATCTCGGTCAGCTTGAGATTTATATTCTTCTGTGAAGTGTAGGTTGTTTTCCAGCCCTGGGGAGATGGAATAACCTTCACCTTTACAGCATATTGACCTAGGACCCAGATGGAAATAATTCAACAGTAAACTGGCTATTGTCTCAGTCTCATGTTGTGCTGCTTGGCAACCTAGTAGTAAGAACAAAAACTTCTCCATCAAGGGAAACCAAAAACCTGTACAGTGAAAAGTGTTATGTGGAGCAAATGATGTATGTTAAAGCACAAAACCCACTAAACATTTTAAACATCAAAATGAACAGACTAGGCTTCGCTGCACTGGCTTTTCTAACAGCATTTGCAACACCACCTTTTTACTGTTTAAACACTTCTACTCTGGCCTCTGAGACTGTAAAGGGTTGTATCTTACTTTTATATGTGTTCTGCCCCTTACTGCTGACAAAGGGGTTACATCGCATTATAAGACAGAATTGTGTGGTCTCTGCACAAAGCATACAGCCTGTGTTGCCTATGGGTCATAATAATGCAAACCTGGCAATTCCATCTTGTCCAATTCATGGTTGAAATAATCGAAGGGGTATAGAATTTTGAACATATAAAGGATAGCTGTCATTTGTTTGGTTTGCCTTACCTGGACATTTTGTTTTATTCAGTCTAGTCCCTGCTGTTTGCCTGCTGGTTTAGCTTCCTGCTGTACAGTAGCTGCTGGCAGTTTCAAGAATCTGCTTGCACATACTGAAAATAAATCAAGGCAATGGGAGCCTTATTGAGACCAATACATAAGAAAGCAAACTAGCTGTCTTCTTGTATACAGCTTCTCTTAAGACCTTGGGACACAATTTCAACACAGAAGTGTATTGTTCCCTTTCAAGTGCGAAATGTAACCGTCAACCAGTCTGGAAATTGGAGGCTTTTCATCCACCTCCTTTCCAGTCTGACAGGGAGCGACGGCTGAAAAGTTGGAGGCAGTCCAAACTATTTGTCTGCTATGGGGCAGTACCATGGTCAAGCCCTGTCTAAACAGAAGCTGTCCAAATGGATAGCAGATAGTCAGGACTGCCTATGAGCGAGCCAACTTGCCCTCTCCAGAGAAGCTCACTGCCCATTCCACCAGGAGCATGGCAACTTCGTGGGCTTTATTCCAGGGTGCAACTGTCAAAGACATATTCAAAGCAGCAGTGTGGGCTACTCTCCATACCTTTACTAGGTTCAACAAACTTCTCAAAACCCTGGCTTTGGAACTAATGTTAAGGGTGGCTTACGAGTCGACCCTTACAACACAGACATAAAGGTGAGCCCTAGCTACTTGTTACTGGGGTTCCTAATGGGGCAGCCTCTCTGCTTTGCCTTGTAGAATTTTAGTCGTTCTGCAATACTGCCATTGCGAAGGCGTGGGTATACTCACCCATTAGGTAATGGTTACATTTCGTATTTGAAAGGGATCTCTGGGCTATTATCATAACCCTGGTTCCCTGAAATAGAAATGTAACCATTAACCTTCAAGGTCACTGCATCCATAATTGTAGCAGGCTTGAAGGAGAAATGACGCTGAGTTCTATGCGCGCAGGTCCTTTTATACCCTCGGGGGCGGGCATAACTGCGCTACAGGCTCGGTCAAGCAGCTTTGGTATATTTTTCAGGTTTTGGGGTCTTTAGGAGGTAAATACCCATTAGGACAAGGACTTAAGTGAAATCCATTAATATAGAAAAACATACAGCATACTCCCTTTGTGGTAGAACTAGGTTAAGCATACTTTTGCAAAATGTTTAATAGTTTAACTACTATTTCAAAGTCATATTTAATTCGCAGTTCGTAGTGAATGTCAGGGCTATATTAAAGTGAATTTGGCTATTATTATCAACATTGTATTTATGGAAGTACTTGACTTACCTGTACAGTACCACTGGCAGAAAGCCAGATTACTGACCTGAAGGTTGCCTCGCACTGCACAGCATGCATGGTCAGGCAGACCTTGTATCCAGGGAGCCTTTGGGGGAGAACATACTTTATGTTTCTAACCCTCAGGTCTGAGCATGTTTACCCAGTGGATGTTTTATATTTAAACCATCTGGCAAGGAACATGTTTGATGTGGCTTGAAGGGTTTGAGCTTAAAACGCATAGCAGATATCGTTGGTTTCAGTTGATTTGGTCAATGCACCAAGCTTGGCGTTACAACAGCATGTTATTCTTTGTGTGTGTGTGCGTGTTTTTATTTTTATTTTTTGTTGTATTTTTTTTTTTTTTTTTTAGCATCTCCCCTGAATTGTATTGGAAGTTAATGACAATGTGATCCCTTTTGTCCGCAGTTCTTTTTCTGTCCCGACCACATTTTTATACAAAAAAAACAGATGAGTTACAAAAGGACAATAGAAATACACATCCTTAAAAGATTAGAATCTGTAGGAGATACACATCATTGAGCAGCAATTTCCTTACAGAAGAATCACAAAATTCAATATTGTGAATCATAGTCAGGTTTTATCATTATTCACAATCGCAAAGAAAGCAGCAATACAATTGTGCAGCAGTGTGGCTCTTGTAAAATACACTGGGAGTGCTCCTCAAGCACTTTACTAAAGATAAAAGGATGTCTGCTAAGTATATGCCATGTTTAAATCTTGAATCATCTTTCAGTGTTACAGAGGTGTGTTTATACAGTGCTCTCCACTACTAACTAATACAGTATAGAACCACTGACACCTGGAATGTGTCACCAGCCACACTTGCCATATGGATACAAAGTATCTTTGCATAACCTCTTCAAAAATAGACAAACATTTCTAACATGACTGGGTGGGATATTTGTTCTTCATTTTCCTCAAAAAGGGATTACTGTAATGGCAACTGACAAGACATAAGACAGATATTAGAGATGTGCTTTTGGTACATCTTTATGAATGTTTAAATGCTATGCAGGTGTCAGTGTTTAAACCAGATCTACATACACACACTCGTTCCATTACATTCTGATGAATACTGACAGCCATGGTTAGTATTTTAAAAGTAAAGCCCCCCTAAATAAGCAAGTAACGTTTTAACATTGCAAAGACTTAACTACAATAAGTAAAAAACAAAAAACAAAACACGTACACACCAAAGTATATATTGAAATTAAAGATGTCACTTGATTCAAAATTTTGATCAGTTCAATTATGCGGTTAGTTGATTAACTATAGATTAAATTGGTAGATTCATCCGTACACATTTTTAATAAAGGTAACAATCTTATACTGCCTGTCCTGCATGTAATACTAAATAAATCAATAGAATTAAATAAATAAATACATACATACATACATTTGAAGCCCAAAGCATTTTGTATTATTATTTTTATCTTGGTAAATGTCTCGCTTTGTATTTGTAATGCACTATTGAGATGTATCTGTGCTGGCCCTGTGAGCACAAAGTTTTTTTATTTTTTTATTTTTATTCTATTGTATTCAAAGAACAAAACAAAACCAGTAATAATAATAATAAATAAAAAAACATAGCTTGTTACAGAATCTATCAAATGCACAGATTCCAATACATTGTTATATTAACTTTACTGTTCAGGGATCGGTGCCACAAACGGGAAATCCCTTTTTTTTGTGTTTTTATTTTAGTATCACCTTCTGTTGACAAATGTACAAATCATTATTAAACAAATGATTTGCGTAAAAGTGTACTGGTATAAAGCCTATAAATAATTAATTTACACTTGCGTTCTCTGAATTAATATTGAAAAAAAAGAATCCTTTTAAAATCGTGTTCTATGTATTCACTGTCACCATCTACAGCGTTCTGTTCATTATGGATGTTTGCGTTTTACTGCATTCAGTAACTCCATCCACAGTAATTCTGAAATGTTTTAATTTCAAATGATTGTTTGGCATAATTATTTACATACCACGATTCTCTCGTCCGGTTCCTCAAAATAATTCCAAACGTGGCTTTGCCTCGTTCCTTTATTTAGAGATGCAATTTTATTAAAAATATAGCACAAACGGCAAAGGTAGCTGTGGTAAAGCCTATGCTTAAACACAATTTGGACCCTAAAGTCCTCAATAACTATAGTTCAGTCTCCAACCTACCATTCTTAGACAAAGTTCTAGAGAGAGTTGTTGCAATTCAATTACAAGAATTTCTAACTCTGGCTGGTATATTCGAGAAGTTTGTCTGGTTTTCGTGCTGCACATAGCACCGAGACGACCCTTGTCAGAGTTGTAAATGATCTGCTGGTAAGCTCTGACTCAGGCTTTCCGTCAGTTTTACTTCTTCTGGATCTAAGTGCTGCTTTTGATACTGTAGACCATTCCATTCTACTGAATTGTCTTGAAAGCACAATAGGACTGTCTGGCCATGTCCTGTCCTGGTTTAAATCTTATCTTTCTCAGTTCGTCTCTATTGGGGAGGTAAAATCAGCATTATTGGAAGTTGTCTGTGGTGTTCCACCGGCCTCCATTCTAGGTCCCTTGTTGTTTTCATTATATATGCTACTGTTAGGTGACATTATCCGCAGACACTGAGTGAACTTCCATTGCTTTGCTGATGATACCCTGCTATAGTTGTCCCTAAAGCCAGGAATTTCTTCTGCCTGGGTGTTATTACCTACTTACAGACATCAAGCTTTGGATGTCACAGAATGTTCTAATGTTGAATTCAGATAAAACTGTATGTACTGTGATACTTACGCTATATAAATGCAATAAATAAATAATCACTCCCTTCACACACCCCCCCCCCCCCCCTCCTCTACAACTGAAAGAAAGGAGTAGCAAATGAAAGCTGAAAATACAATGTAATTGTATTAAATGGAAGTGATAAATGGATCTGACAAACACATGGAAATTGGTTTTTGATATTATATTAAAGCTGACCTTCAAGTTTATGGCTCCAGATTTGTTATTTTGTCTTAGCCTATACACTAGCATACCTTCTTTCTTGCAAAGAAATTGACTACAGCTGGTTTAATAAGTAGAATGGCTTAACTGGCCTGTATTCTTTGATTTGTAATACAATGTCGTATCGAGATGAAAAACAAGGCAGGTTTTTCTTAGATGGGCCCTCGTGCCACCTTCCATACATTTCTCGTTATGCATTCACGTATAAATACAGTGGCATTTCAGACAATTCTCCAGTGTTTTTTTTTTTTTTTTTTTTTGCAAATGATTTCCCTGAGTTATACTGGACTTTTTTTTTTTGTATATTTATTTTTACTTTTTAATTAATATTTGTATCAACTGTGTAATAATTATTATTATTATTATTATTTATTTATTTATTTATTTATTTATTATTTTTTAATCATAATGGAGTTGAACATTTTATACTAATGTACTATGCAGTTTATTTACTTTATTTGTTTACAGTATTTATATAATAAATTAAGGTCTGTGTAATGTGTGTGTGTGTGTGTGTTTTTTACCAGAAGCACATGAAAATTGGTTTACTTTATTACATTTCATATTCAGAAAAGGTATGTGACCTGAAAAATGACCCTTACATAATTAGTATTTTACCATTTTTAACACCTTTTAAACACATTTTACCTGCAGTGGAGGACATTGGAGTTTGACTCAAAAGACGAGTATAAAATGGGTCATGTTCCAGCTATCATGCATGGTAGCAACTTCACCAGGATTTAGACTTCTATTTTAAAGATGTTTTTATTATCCCTTCTGTGCTAAACAACACATTTCATTTTGAAAGTCTGCATGTTTGGGCAGTCTGGGCTTCGGACTCTAGTTGTATTGTTGGGCACAGAACCATAAAGAACACTAACTCAACACTTATTTCCGATACCGAAAGGATAAAAACTATTAAAAGACTAGTAGAGAACTCGACACTGTTGTTTCACGTGACTGATCTCTGACTGGAAACTGATCGTGCATTCATTCATTCGCAAAAACTGATTTTAAAGTATACAATAATTGGACATTTTTTTAGTTCCAGTCTGTAGCTGCTTTGTGAGAGCCTAGTTTTTTTTCTGTCACACAAATATTGAATTGAGGTGTTGGTCTCTTGTCACGCTCTGTGTTAACAGTTACATGACTGCTGCAAATTATGGCTAGACGAGATGGAACTTTATACTGGCGTTTTGTATTAATTTTTACAATTACATTTTTTTTTATACACTACCATTTATACTTGCAGTATTGCCAGTTTTGTATAAATGGACTGTACCATGAAAGAAGTTAATGCTATATATTTAAAAGCTTACATTCGTCATTGTATGTTAAGCTCTTGTTGATTATGTTAATTAAAGATATGGTATCTGTTAATGTAATAGTAATGGAAACTAGCACATTCCTGGGTATTATTTTTTGACTGTAGTGTACTTTTAAATGAAGAAGGTTGTGTTTTGAAAGAATACACGTCAATTATCCAACAGGCTGTGGAGGTTTGAAAACATGGCAGTCTTTGCAGCATTGGATTAGTGGAAAGAGGACTGTTACAATTCTGGTAGGATATTTTTTCCTACAGGAAGGATCAGTGCTGGTTTATTTTTATTTATGTATTTACTTTAAAAAAAAAAAAAAACAGTAAAAGAAGATCAGCAATGCATGACCCTATCTGCTTCCTCCTGAAGTTTGCAGTGGGTGGAGGGTCACAGTGGGAGGAGCTCCATCTGTACTGGTTTTGTCAGAAGCAATTGCATGGGCAGCCAAATGCCCCATATGGCTCAGCTTGGATTGGCCTGTTTCTCATTTATTATTATTTTTTCTTAGTAATATAGTAGTCATAGTAACATTTCAATAAAATAAACAAAATGTAGAAACATAATTTAACAAGGTACCCTGGTGTGGTTTGGGCTAGATATTCCTAGAATTAAGCAGTTTCTAATTTGAACAGTACTGTATATACTATACATGCGTATGATTAGTCAGTGGCACTGGATAAGCTGGAAACCAAGGAAAAAAGGCCTTGTGGGTCACAAATCTACCTACATGAATATTTGTTTCATGTGTTTGATATATGATTTCTTCCCCACTGAAATGGTAAGTTTGTTTGTTTTCCATTGCAAATCTTTAACAAACTCACTGTTTCAGGGGAAAGATGTCTCATATTGGTCTTTTGTGCTGGACTATAAAATGATTTGATTGAGAACACATACTGTATCCTGATATAATAACCACATACACATTTTAATGTTATCTACATTCAGAGGGTATAAAGTATTCCTTAAATCTCGTGTGCACTCAAAAGTAATACTCAAGAGTACCACTTGTGAAGACCTTCTTAACTGAAATGAATCATTACACAAATTTTAACACTCGAACTAACTGCACAAACATCTTTTTTTGGCAGTTTACTACACTTGTCTTTGGTGCACAATGTCTTATTAGCCAACTGACTTACTGAATATTGTAAGTTATTAGAGCCTAATCTGGTGACATCTATTCGTACTTGTTTCAGTGCAATAATTCCCAAAAAGAATACTGTCCTAAAAACCTCATCATCCAGCTGTTGACCCCAAATTCATAATCGCTCTCAATATCTCCTAGAGGAGTCATTTCCACTCCTGCCCAAGGAATCCCCCTGAGAGGGCAGACACACTGCAGCATTTATAAACTGTACATTTGTGCATCTAAATATAGACACTTAGACATGCTGTGTTTGTGTTTTGCTCAGCAGCGTAGCTTGCACACATACATTAATTAAAATATATATATATTTATTTATTTTTGAAGGTGGGTAATCCAATTAAAGGAAAGTATAGATCTATGTTAATCCTGCACTGTATTACTAAATTCCCTGGAATTCTGTTTGCTGTGGTGTCTAGTCAATTAGTCCAGACTTGCTCATGTATTATTTATCAGCATTTGCCTTTTGTTACACATGCAGGTTAAGAGAGCGGGTGTAGCTTTTTAATTGATCCATGGGAGTATTTTGACTTCAACATGTTCTCGAGCAGCCTAAAAGAATCAACTTTTTCTTTCTCTCACTTTCGCTACATGATCACAATATCCACCACATGCAGTTTTATTTTAAAATGCAACTACAGCAGTAACCAGTCTTCACAACAAATGCAGTGTAATTTGTTTATTAAAACAATCTGGAAGTGGGCTATTATTATTATTATTATTTATTTCTTAGCAGACGCCCTTATCCAGGGCGACTTACAATCGTAAGCAAATACATTTCAAGTGTTACAATACAAGCAATACAATAAGAGCAAGAAATACAATAACTTTTGTTCAAGTGTGACAAACCACAATTCAATAATACAGCAGATAATAGTGATAGTTACATCAGGATATGATTAAATAGTGATAGTTACATCAGGATATGATTAAATACAAAATACTACAGGTTAAACACTTGGCAGATTACAGTATTCTGAAGTACAGGATTAAATGCAGTAAAATAGGGGGCAGATATGAGCAAAATAAAGCACATTTAAATGAAGGGTGATAGTGTCCCAGGATACAAACAGAGGAGTTCTACAGGTGCTGTTTGAAGAGGTGAGTCTTAAGGAGGCGCTGGAATGTGGTCAGGGACTGGGCAGTCCTGACATCTGTAGGAAGGTCATTCCACCACTGCGGAGCAAGGGTGGAGAAGGCGCGGGCTCTGGAGGCAGGGGAGCGTAGCGGAGGTAGAGCCAGTCTTCTGGTGCAGGCGGAGCGGAGAGGTCGAGTGGGGGTGTAGGGAGAGATGAGGGTCTGGAGGTAGCTGGGTGCAGTCTGGTCAAGGCATCTGTAGGCTAGTACAAGAGTCTTGAACTGGATGCGAGCGGTGATCGGGAGCCAGTGGAGCGAGCGGAGTAGTGGAGTAGCGTGGGCGAAGCGAGGCAGAGAGAACACCAGGCGGGCAGCAGAGTTCTGGATGAGCTGGAGCGGACGGGTGGCGGACGCAGGGAGGCCAGCCAGGAGGGAGTTGCAGTAGTTTAGGCGGGAGAGTACCAGGGCCTGGACCAGGAGCTGGGTAGCATAGTTGGTGAGGAAGGCCTCACCAACTTTACACAATAACTGCACAGTGTTTTTACCATCAAAACCTATTTATTCTGTCTGTACTCCACCACCACCTGTGGTTGATAATATCTTCATATTGGACCATCTTTCTCTTCTGCATCTTTGGGTTCTTTTGTGTCACATGAGGAATATTTTGACAAGCATTCCTTTCCTCGGGGATCTGTCCGACCCAACACGTCACGTATGAAAACAACAAATCTACATTATAAACAAAATGCAGGCTTCAAAATAATGCTTTACAGTAGCTTGATGGCCTTCAGGAATCCTCAGGAAAGAAACAGGCATGCTGCAGTAGTTTAGCTACCCAGTTAGCCAGGTAACGTGCCTCATTTCTCACCTTGATTTATTGTCACTTCTTGTAGTTAAGCTATTTTGGAGGAAAGGTGTATGTGGTTTTTTGGTGTCATCTTTTCGTTGCCCTTTTTTTTAACTGAGCATTTTTGGAGTTTGTGGATATTATTTAAATGTTTCTGCATGGCTAAAGTTGTGCCTAGTATTTCATTAAAAAATACCAACAAAACCACATAGAGACTGTTGGCAGATAAATTGATTTAAATCTGATCATATCAACGCTAACCAGCTTTGTGGATTTTGAAAGTGTCTTGTGCTAATCCGTATTTTAATGTCTTATTTGAATCCTTACCATATTAACACAAGCTATTTACCCAGCTCTGTTCTGGCCTTTGTGTTAACTGTCAGCATTACTAAGCACACCTCAGCAGATCCTTATTGTTCCAAAGTGAATGTGACAGTCACTGAAATAACAGTAATAAAGACGTATTATCCGACGCTCAGGAGGCTTAATTATATTGGAGATATCAATCTGAGTAATCTACTTTAAACACGGAAAATGTTATGTGCAATGGATCAGGGTTTACAAACAGCAAAGGAATATTCTACATGTAGATTTGGCCTTAGTAACTGTGCAATGTATGATTATGTATTTAATATTCAGCATTTATTCATAGTCGATTTCCATACACTCATTAGTGTTGTACACATGTATTCATATACACATTCAGATTGTAATTTATTTTTAATTTACCGGGGTGCTTCTTGCTATGGGGTGGTTATTTTTATTAGTATTTTTTTGAAATCTGAAACGTGTCACTACTATACTTCCTCATGCGTGATATGCTGGTACTTTTAAATGTGCTTGGGATGGCTCAAGGGCCTTTATGTCTTATTGGAGGTGCGGTGTTTGCACACTGCCCAGTGATCGTTGGTTTCTGTTTATTATAATTCCAGTATTGAATACCTGGTGTTGATTTAGTGTTGACAAGAACAACACACATAATAGGGGGAGATTTTAGTTTCCTGTAAAATAATCATTTATAGATCAGCTGATTTATTTTCTTGTTGCACTTTGCTTCACCAACTGATGATGAAAAATATCCCTCCACTATAGTGAGCGATGCATTCCAATATCCCTCCACTATAGTGAGCTATGCATTTCAATATCCCTCCACTATAGTGAGCGATGCATTCCAATATCCCTCCACTATAGTGAGCGATGCATTCCAATATCCCTCCACTATAGTGAGCGATGCATTCCAATATCCCTCCACTATAGTGAGCGATGCATTCCAATATCCCTCCACTATAGTGAGCGATGCATTCCAATATCCCTCCACTATAGTGAGCGATGCATTCCAATATCCCTCCACTATAGTGAGCGATGCATTCCAATATCCCTCCACTATAGTGAGCGATGCATTCCAATATCCCTCCACTATAGTGAGCGATGCATTCCAGTATCCCTCCACTATAGTGAGCGATGCATTCCAGTATCCCTCCACTATAGTGAGCGATGCATTTCAGTATCCCTCCACTATAGTGAGCGATGCATTTCAATATCCCTCCACTATAGTGAGCGATGCATTTCAATATCCCTCCACTATAGTGAGCGATGCATTCCAATATCCCTCCACTATAGTGAGCGATGCATTCCAATATCCCTCCACTATAGTGAGCGATGCATTCCAATATCCCTCCACTATAGTGAGCGATGCATTCCAATATCCCTCCACTATAGTGAGCGATGCATTCCAATATCCCTCCACTATAGTGAGCGATGCATTTCAATATCCCTCCACTATAGTGAGCTATGCATTTCAATATCCCTCCACTATAGTGAGCGATGCATTCCAATATCCCTCCACTATAGTGAGCGATGCATTTCAATATCCCTCCACTATAGTGAGCGATGCATTCCAATATCCCTCCACTATAGTGAGCGATGCATTTCAATATCCCTCCACTATAGTGAGCGATGCATTCCAATATCCCTCCACTATAGTGAGCGATGCATTCCAATATCCCTCCACTATAGTGAGCGATGCATTCCAATATCCCTCCACTATAGTGAGCGATGCATTCCAATATCCCTCCACTATAGTGAGCGATGCATTCCAATATCCCTCCACTATAGTGAGCGATGCATTTCAATATCCCTCCACTATAGTGAGCTATGCATTTCAATATCCCTCCACTATAGTGAGCGATGCATTCCAATATCCCTCCACTATAGTGAGCGATGTATTCCAGTATCCCTCCACTATAGTGAGCGATGCATTTCAATATCCCTCCACTATAGTGAGCGATGCATTCCAATATCCCTCCACTATAGTGAGCGATGCATTTCAATATCCCTCCACTATAGTGAGCTATGCATTTCAGTGAACTGCTGTCAGGACCCTGCATACTCAGTATTTCTTATGACTTTGTCTATCTTTTCCAAAATGGCTAAAAACTAAATTGAATTTCTCAGCTTTTGGGGATTATTCCTCTGCAGTAACATATTTATGGTATAATTGATAGTTTTTAATTGCGAGGCATGAACAAATCCTCGGATTTGTACTGTGGAACCTTTGCAACACATTTTTAGTTAAAGCCATATAAGTTTAATGAACTCCATCAGTGTTTTAAATCGCATTGTTGAGGAAATTGATTTCATTATCCTGATTATGAATTCCATGCACTGTGAAGGTCTGAGTGCATTCTTTTGAAATGATTTACACAGGGCTGAATGTAAAGGTCTTAAATACCTCACCGTATTGCTCTCCTTGCCCCCAGTCTGCACAATGGCACTCTACACCATGTGACAAGATTACTCATTCATTCATGCATCTCTCTCGCAATGTTCTTCCCAAATGACAGTTTGAGTTTAGGAAATGACCTGTTTTAAATATGTGTTATCTTGACTAAAATTGAAGAGAGTTTAAACTATATTCCCATTTTTGGTACTTTACTGATAAATACATCTGGTTTCAGGAACAAAAAGCAACAGCAACATCAAATTCATTGAAAGCCGGTGTAGGAATCCCTTTTTTTTGACAAATTCAATTGAGGTAAAGGCCCCTTTGCTTCACCTTGAAATTCACACTGACATACATGCTTGAATTTGATTATTAGATGCTTGAAGGCATGCAGCTTGTTGATTAGAAATGTACGGGAGATGAATTCCAATTGAGAGCGATATGATGTTCTGGAGTTTATTCAAATGCTTAAGTGTGAGAATTGCAGAATGTTATTCAACAAGAGAAGCAGCAGTGTGGAGTAGTGGATAGGGCTCTGGACTCTTGACCAGAGGGTCATGGGTTCAAATCCCGATGGGGACACTGCTGCTGTACCCTTGAGCAAGATACTTTACCTAGATTGCTCCAGTAAAAACCCAACTGTATACATGGGTAATTATATGTAAAAATAATGTGATATCTTGTAACAATTGTAAGTCGCCCTGGATAAGGATATCAGCTAAGAAATAAAGAATAATAATAATAAGGAAGAGAAGAACACATATTTGAAATACACCATAGTTGATAATAGCATTCGAGGGTAGAATAGTTCAATCCCTGCCTTTTTCTACAGTTTTCTATCTCCAGTACCTTGGCTCTCATGTATCCGGTTTACTGCAGTATCTTTTGTACTTCCCAAGGAGAGTTTCTGATTTGAAGTTTTATCTTAAGATCTATGATTGAGTGTTTTTGAAGTTATGGAAGCATAACATTTCAGATTTCACAAAACTGTGTAAAAATACATACATAATAATAAAAAATAAAAGAAAGGTGACCCTTTGGTGTGAAACTGAAAGGCTGCATGTATATGGTGAGCTATGTATTAAATTAAAAGGGTTTATTCATCTATCCATTGGGCCTGGTCAAAAATGATTGGCACATGGATTGATCTGAAATAAAGCTCTACCCGGACCTTTTTATACAGAAGCTGATTTTAAAAAGAGTAGGGCTAGAGAAGGGCTCTCTCTCTCTCTCTCTCTCTCTCTCTCTCTCTCTCTCTCCTCTCTCTCTCTCTCTCTCTCTCTCTCTCTCTCTCTCTCTCTCTCTCTCTCTCTCTCTCTCTCTCTCTCTCTCTCTCTCTCTCTCTCTCTCTCTCTCTCTCTCTCTCTCTCTCTCTCTGTGTGGATATAGATGTATGGCAGTGGATTATTTCACAATCCAGTGATTCAGCATCCATGTTAAATTGACACTTGGATGCAGTTCTGGAATGCTTGCACACGCAGTCAGGGAACTGTAGCCATTTTTTTCGGATCCCTATATGCACTTAAAAACCTGGTACTGCTTCTACTCTTAATATCTCCATACCATTTCAGTGTTTCTGGAAACTGGCAAAATCGAGTTCTACACTTCACTGACCTGAGTGGTCTCTCTTTCAGTGCTTCTAAGGTCACTGTTCACATGCTACTGAGAGAGGGGAAAAAAATATACAACATAAAGTATTGTTGTTTGAGTGCAATAAATATAGCACTCCAGGAACATTGTTGGAATATCCTCTGTATACTTTTCTCAGTAGGACCTGAACAATGACCATAGTATAGTGTATAGAACAAGTGTACTGTATAGAAAGAAAGTTAGTGTAAACCTCAATTAAACTGCTGGATTCTAGGAATCCTGATATTGAGCTCCACATATCAATGTAGGGTGATCTGGAAAAGTGCAGGTACCCCGCCATTCTGTCGTTGGATTTGAAGGATTCTAGAATGAGATCCAGTTCAAATAATAATACATTTAAAAAATACTCTGCTGTTTTAAATACTAAAATGTTAAAAACTCGGCACAGCACTTCCACTTATACTCTGAAAAAGAACCTGAGCTTTGGAAAGGAGGACAAGCCTGTCCCGATAAACCATGTTGGTTTGAGCTCAGCATGATCATTTCACTCACAATAATAGTGAAGTAGGCCTCAGAGGGATAGAGCAGAGACCACTTAACCCATTTTGCATTTCAATCACATTATATTTTCAGCAGGCTTTTATTCAATTTCAGACCCCAAAAGATTAGCATTTTGAAAATTGTTATTTAAAATATATGAAGAAAACCAAAACCCAGATACAGAGAATGCATTTTTTTCTTTTCTTCACGCTATATTCTACTATACTAGAAATATGGTATTTTACTCAAAATAGGGATGGAGATGGTTTTTAAATGCATATGGTTCAGAGTGACTTAAATCAAGGTATTTTTGTCTGGCTCAACTTCTGGTTTAAGCAGCAGTGTTTATAACAGTCTAACATCTGATCTGTAGACTGTTTGTTTAATTGCTTTGAAGTACTATTTTGGCAAACATGAATTCAGTAATATTTACCTGGGGTTTTATGAAATAGGAACTAGACTGGTGCTGTATTAGGCATTTTAAACAGTAAAGCATCACTGATCCCAGATTGGTTAACGCCACTTAATCAGATAATATACCTTGGGAACTTTCTAAAAATATAAATATGTAGGGATAATTCAAATATATTTATTTTATGTCTTATGCATAGTTAAATGGTGTTTTTAAAAATAAATAAATAAATAAATAAATAATTAATAAGAATAATAATAATAATAATAATAATAATAATAATAATAATAATAATAATAATAATAATAATAATAAATAAATAATGCATTTTATAAAAGTCACCTTACATGTATCAAGACATTGAGTGAGCTCTCTGCGTCCCAGGTCCAACAGCCTGCTGTGCCTGGTAACAATCTTCATGCACTGCTGTGGCACAGGACACCCTTCACCTGCCACTCATGTGGCCTGGCTCTGAGCATCTGCACCAACGTGTATAACAAGACTGTAACATGTAGAGTAGGGACTGTGTAGCGCTCTTTTAAAGCATCCCTGTGGGTTTAACAGGTTACGGTTACAGGATTAACGGGTTTAATGTTTATACAGTACATGAAGGTATGTTCAAAGCCAAGGTAACCATGGCGGCTCATTGGGGATATCAGTATTCAGTGAGGGCATAGTCTCAATGTTCATTTCGAATAAGGTATCAGGACATTTCTTGGGGGACTTTGAAGGAGGTATGTGTTAGTTTTGGTTTAACACTTGGCTCCATTTTTACAAAGGCCCAAAATGAAAGCTGCACATGCTTAGAGTCCTCTTATCAGGTGTATTTAGTACGTTATGTATGTGATGTAGTATCCCGTGAAACCTGAAGACCTGCTCAAACACAGTTTCTTGGTGTTTGTTTTATTTAACTTCTCATTGTCTGTTTTGCAGCTGGGTGCAGAGTTTTGGCCATGAAGGCTTGGGACTACTATTGGACACTCTGGAGAGATTACTTTACAAAAAACAGTAAGACCTACTTTACTTTTCTGTTTACAGTGAATTGTTCAGGTCTTCAGCTGTTTAATCTTGAGCAATAATTACGCATTTTCTTTACACAGTACTGCTAATTAAACCTGCTGGTGTTGTGTGTGTTTTTTTCCCCCTCCCCCCCACAAAAGTCAAGAAAAGATTGACAAGAAGAGTCAACATAAAGTCATACAGTGCTTGAAGGCCTTCATGAACAATAAGGTAAGGCAGTGTAATGATATTGGTCTCTTCATCGGTAGTGGATGTGGTCTCTTCATCGGTGTTATGTACTGGACATATTATGCAAATATGATCAGATTCAGAGCAGCTGACCTTGTTAGTCTATCTTTCAACATTAATGTAGTGGATGTACCTGCCAACAGGGTTACCATTCCTCAAGGATAAATCATTTTGTTGTCCTTATTAAATCAATTTGGGCAGGATACCCGATGCTGTGTGGATGGCAGAGTGTCATACGATCATGAGTGACTTGTTTGGAACTCCGTTATTGATTAACATGCTGTTTTAAAAACATGAAACATGTCATTTTTATTCCACTTGCAAGTTACTTGTGCACAGCAGTCAGGGCCATTATGAAGCGACAAAAGGATAATGTGACAGAATGTAAATAATGTAGCTGATAGGGTTAAAATAACTGTTGATTTGTTAAAATTGACATGACAAAGACAACTAGTAAGTGGCCTGGGTACACCTTTCAAAGTTTAATTTACATTTTAAGGAGCTTGGTGATTCTGACAAAATAGAATGTTTCAAGTGAGCTGTTAAGGTTTGTGCACACTCTTGACTGGTTCCTATCGACCTGAAGAGCTTGCAGGATGACATTGGCTTATTGATCTGTGTAAAGATGGAATTTCAAATATTTGTGGTCATCTAAAGTAACTGGTGCTGGTTAGCTCCATTATCTATGCGTTTAAGAGCACTATTCCTATTCACCCTTTTCACAAAGTTAATCATATCAAATAAACAGCTGGTTTTTCAACACACTAAATTGATCAACTGAGTGACAGTGTAGGAGAGATTTATATTTACTGATGCATTTAAATACTGTTCTCTGTTGTATTTGAAAACTAAATTCAGTAAATAATTAACTAAACCAGCAATGTCATACATGTTGAATTGACAGATGAGTTTGACTGGAAGGGATGATGCCATAAACTGATCAGCAAACTTAAATCACCAAGTTTAGGTGTTTGACCTTTTTATTCTGGTAAATGTTTCATGAATTGCCTAAACAGTCTGGTCATTTGTGGATCATTGAAAAGACAATTGTAGAAATGTATAATGAGGGAAGCACATTGCAGCAGGGTAAGATACGGTTTAGCACACCCTAATGGAATTATTGACATGGATTTATTCTTATATAGTTATTACATTTATTTTATGTTTGCAAGTACTGGTATATTAAAGGAGTTGCAGCTAACAAAATACTTTGACCAATCTTTCCTGTCCTGCACTTCCATTCACTGTATAGGTTAGGTCTCAAATGTGCTGTTTCAAAAGAAACATATAGTATGGTATCATTACATTTTATTTAAACCTTTTTTTTTTTTTTTTTTTAAACATGACATTTTACACCAGGTAAAAGAAAGCTATTGATATGCTTTTTTGCCTGCCAGGAAATCTGTTCTACTTGCATTTCCTAAGTCATTGGACCTCACCAGGGTCTTTGGGGTTCAAGCCTAGTGTAGTACCAGATACCATGTTTTAAAATTCAAATACATATTTGCTAAAACCGTTCTTTCAAAACCACACATTTAAGATCTATACAGTAAATGGTCATGCATGGCATAAGCAGTTTATAAAATTGTTTTGTTAGCTACTGTACAATCACTTCATATAATTGTTTCCAAACATTAATTTTTTTTAATTAATTAATTTTTCACCCTAAAATATTAACTATTCAACATATCTATGAGCATCTCTCTAGTTTTTTGGGAATCTCCTACCTTTAAGTCAATATTGACTGAATGATAATAGATATTTGATATCGGATTTATGTAATTTTTTGATGTACAGTAACTGATGTCCAGCCATAGTATAAAATGGTATTTTGGACCCGAGTGGGTGTCAGCTCTGTTTTGATGTTTCACCTTTGGGTACAGCCAATGAGAGCTTTAGGTGGTGTTAATTGAAGTACGAATGTATACTCTTTCCAGTCACTTGTAAAGAAAGCTGTTTGTTGCAATATGCAACCCACAATCTAGGGGCTTAAAACTACATTATTTATTTTTACATACAAAAAAATTAAAATTCAGACTAAGTTACATATTAGGGGGAAACATTATTATAAAAAATGTGTTATTCCTTTGGGGTTGTTGTTATCACACTAGAAACACAGTAACATTTTGAAATATGTTGTGGACTGAAAGCTTTGTGAACAGATCCCAGCATCCCATTATTTTATTTACTAGATAGGCGGGTGAAGACCTTTTTATTCCGGGATGTGTTCAGGGTTTTAACAGGTTGCATTATGTGTTTACTTTTCCGAGCAGCTATCTATTATCTCATCTGGGCTTGTGTCTAGATTGTGGAACACTGATCAGAACTAGCAATCACTAAACAGTGAAATCAAGCAAGTTGGAAGCAAGCCAGCTGTTAAATCAGAAATGATCCTTAATTTGTTGAATTCTGTTTCTACTAGCAAAATGACACATGGAGTAAAACTGCAGTTGAAAACCTAGTTAATGAAATCTTGTTGCTCGGCTCTGGGAATCATCTATAAATCTTTTTTTTATAGCCATAAATATTTAATTTTGAACAAATTGCTGTAAAGTGAAAAAATACCAGAGGAATCAGTTTTAAGATTTATTGACAAATAGTATTTTTTTTTTTACTAAAACAGTTCCTAACTCCTGATGTTACATGTTTAGTGTTAAAGAACCATTGATCCATTAGTTGAGCCAAGGTGATCCTGCACTTCAAGAGTATTTTTACCACATCTAACAACATAGAGTTTGGGGTCATGGTTGTTGGAGCAGATAATGAAACCTGCTAATGAACTGATATCCTGATGGCGGCTAAGAAAATGGATTTCAAAATACATCAAAGTACGTAGTTCTCCGCTTCATTTTGAGCATCTTAGTTGTTCCTGATCCTGTGGGGTTCAGTAAATGTTCACTGTGCCTTCAACCTTTGAAATCATGGCGAATTAAAGGAACGTTATACTTTTGGTCAGTAAGGAAGGATTTGGGTCCTCGGTGGAATCCCATGAATGTAATCCAGGTTGTCGTTTCAGCCTTTAGGCTCTGGTTCCGTTAGCTTTTAATAGCTCTCTCTCTCTCTCTCTCTCTCTCTCTCTCTCTCTCTCTCTCTCTATATATATATATATATATATATATATATATATATATATATATATATATATATATATATATATATATATACAGACGTGCTCAAATTTGTTGGTACCCCGCCACAAAAAATGAAGAATGCACAATTTTCTCTGAAATCACTTGCAACTGACAAAAGTAATTGGCATCCACCATTGTTTATTCCATATTTAATAGAAATCAGACTGCTTTTGATTTTTTATTCAACATAATATTGTAAATAAAAAAACAAATGAAAATGGCATGGACAAAAATGATGGGACCGCTAACCTAATATTTTGTTGCACAACCTTTAGAGGCAATCACTGCAATCAAACTTTTTCTGTAGCTCTCAGTGAGACTTCTGCACCTGTTAACAGGTAGTTTGGCCCACTCTTCCTGAGTAAACTGCTCCAGCTGTCTCAGGTTTGATGGGTGCCTTCTCCAGACTGCAAGTTTCAGCTCTTTCCATAGATGTTCGAAAGGATTCAGATCAGGACTCATAGAAGGCCACTTCAGAATAGTCCAATGTTTTGTTCTTATCCATTCTTGGGTGCTTTTAGCTGTGTGTTTTGGGTCATTATCCTGTTGGAGGACCCATGCCCTGCGACTGAGACAGAGCTTTCTGACACTGGGCAGTACGTTTCGCTCCAGAATGCCTTGATAGTCTTGAGATTTCATTGTGCCCTGCACAGATTCAAGGCACCCTGTGCCAGGCGCAGCAAAGCAGCCCCAAAACATAACCGAGCCTCCTTCATGTTTCACTGTATGTGTGGTGTTTTTTTCTTTGAAAGCTTCATTTTTTCATCTGTGAACATAGAGATGATGTGAAGCTCCAGTTTTGACTCATCTGTCCAAAGGACATTCTCCCAGAAGGATTGTGGCTTGTTAATATGCATTTTAGCAACTTCCAGTCTGGCTTTTTTATGTTTTTCTGTCTCAAGTGGAGTCCTCCTGGGTCTTCTTCCATGGAGCCCAATCTCGCTCACAAAGCGTCGGATGGTGCGATCAGAAACTGACGTACCTTCACCTTGGAGTTCAGCTTGTATCTCTTTGGCAGTTATCCTTGGTTCTTTTTCTACCATTCGCACTATCCTTCTGTTCAATCTGGAGTCGATTTTCCTCTTGCGGCCGCGCCCAGGGAGGTTGGCTACAGTTCCATGGACCTTAAACTTCTTAATAATATTTGCAACTGTTGTCACAGGAACATCAACCTGCTTGGAGATGGTCTTGTAGCCTTTACCTTTACGGTGCTTGTCTATTATTATCTCCTCGGACAACTCTCTCCTTTGCTTTCTCTGGTCCATGTTCAGTGTGGTGCACACAATGATACCAAACCGCACAGTGACTACTTTTCTCCATTTAAATAGGCTGAATGACTGATTACAAGATTGGAGACATGTGTGATACTAATTAAAGAAACTAATTAGTTTGAAATATCACTATAATCCAATTATTTATTATCTTTTCTAAGGGGTACCAACAAATGTGTCCAGGCCATTTTAGAATATCTTTGTAGAATAAGCAATAATTCATCTAATTCATTTTCACAGCTTCTTTGCTTTATTCTATGACACACCAAAGGCATGCAAGTATACATGATAAAATAGCTTTTAATTTCATCACTTTTCAGGAGGAATGAAGCATTATTTCAATGAGCTGTAAGGGTACCAACAAATGTGAGCACATCTGTATATATATATATATATATATATATATATATATGTCCAGGATAGTCACTGATTTACATTCCTCAAATGACGAGCATCCATTTATCCAAGGGCAAAGTTATATGCAACCCGGCCTTACTTAACAGTTGTCCTTGACTTCCAGTGTGCTACTAACCAGAATTCTGAAGATCATTAAAAGAAGGAGTTTAGCTCATAGCAACAATCTATTATAACATTGTCATAAAAATAAACGCATTCAAAACATATGAGAACTTGAGGAAGTAAACTGTTGAATTAAGGTGAGAAAAAAAACAATGATTGGAACCGCGGGACACAGTTTTATATTACCAAGATGCATGAACCACTGTTGCATTGTACTCTAACTGCAAATAGGCTGACAAAATCCCAGGATTTCCCCATCTGAAAATGAAACATTAATGCAGTTCTTGTGAAAGAATCTTTAGAGAAGTGGTCTTTTTATCGATCACGTTCAGCGAATCTCAAAGGGCCAGCTCCTCATTTCCCAAACCAGACCTGCACATGGGTTACTTACATGGGTGTTTACAGCTTCAGGCATGTCATTTGATATGGATGTAGCTAGAGAAGAACCTAGTTAAGATTGCTCCTAAAGGTGTTACTGCTTAACTGAGGATAATTATTGGGAGAAGCATGCCGCAGTAGATCAAGTGTAGTTCCTTTCTGTTGCAGTTGTTTAATATCTCTTTAACCTTGTTCTTGTGAATGAAGTATGGGCTGGAGAGGATCCTGGGGGAGGAGAAAAGCCTTTCCCTGCTGGCCAGAGCCATCGAACCAAGGCAGCCTAACATGATGACAGATGTGGTCAAGCTACTGTCTGCAATATGCATCGTCGGTGAAGAAAATACGTAAGTATTGTGAGGAAAACAATGTGTTGACTGTGGTTCAGCCGCAACATCATCCATCTGAACTTAACACTAATGCGCAGTTTGGAATTAGGCCAACAGTGTTAATCAATAATTATTATGTTTTGAATTAATAAATGAAATAATTTACAATACTACTATTTTAACTTTTTCACATTTTGTACCGTTTTGTGGATTGTCGATGCTAGATCATTATACAGAACAATCCTGTAACTGTACAGAAAGACTACTATAGTTTGTGTCACCATAATGGAAAATAAATAAAATGGACATATAGACTAGTTTACTGCTGTGCTGTTTTAAGGTCAAGTTATTTTTCCTGTACTGATAGAGCGGTTCACAGTTTTGAGTTGAGATATTTTTTCGTAGACCTTCATACATGTCTGCAGTGTTGAGAAACTCAAGGAAAACAGACCAACAGAAACAGTTTTGAAACATTCTGTAGACTGATTGTTGCTCATAAATGCTGATGATAACATCAGATACATTTACAGCAGTGTGGCTTTGTTAGGAAGAGAAGTCTGCCTATTAAGGTGCCTCTTTCAATATTTTACTTGATTGTTTTTCATATTTATCTCGGAGGCTAATATTGCATTTTGTATTTTAGTTTTATATATTGTCATTTGAATTAGGCACATCCTTTTCTGCTGGTGAAACTGCACATGGGACCAGGATTCTTTTGAAATACTATCCTGCTGTTTTTTTTGCTGTGATGCAGGCTGCGATGCTATTGTTGATCTGCACAGAATAGCATTACCTAGTCAAGTGCTTCTTTGTGTATATACAATAAGGTGAAACTCTAGAGCAGATTTGTAATTTCTCATACGATTTGCTATCTTAATAATGATTTTCTTTTCTATTTAGCTTTGAAAAGGTTTTGGAAGCAATAACTACTGCTGCGGAACATAGAAACATTGAAAGGTTTCATCCCATTGTTGAGGGCCTGCGTGACCACTCAGTGCAGTTGCAAGTAAGTAATCCTCTTGAAAAAACAACTTTATTCTCAAGGGGGGGGGGGGGGGGTTGGTTGCCGACACAAGCACAGGTGCACAAGTTTTATTAAAGTACAAAAACATTGCAGTGTGCCTCCACTGAGCTACCAGGAATGCTATGATGAGGTGGTATTGCTTCTTCATAAAACATAGCAAATTTTTTTTTTTTTTTTTTCGTTCCCTGTAGTGTAAAAGATCCTTTAGCTTTTTGGTTGCCATAACCTACTGATCCTGTCTGAGAATGAACGAGCTGGCTCTTGACTCCTCTTATACCTGTGATCAGACTCCTTGTCTAAAATCACCTTGCTTGTGGAAAGCATGGCGTCTACCTGTAGTTTAATGATCTAAGCAGTGGCGGCTCTTAATTCTGATGACCTGAAATTCATGAGCTTGTTCTATTTTGGATTTCATTCAAGGAATCAATAAATCACTCTAGTGGGAAAACACTGGGGGGATTTATTAGTACCTCCAGAAATGGGTTGCAAGGCGTGCAAAACTACAGGCCCTACTCGTAAGACTGAATGTATTTCAATTGCTCCCTGCATCACTGCCATGTTGTTTTCAGGGCCGATATATCTGGACATGTCAAATAATGCCCCTTTATTGAAGGGTACCCGTTAATGTGATAGATTCACATATTATTCAGTAATAATAATAAAGATTGTTCCTAGGTTTAACCAGAATTATTAACCCTTTCATATTTTTCATAAAAACTGTTTTCAATTTTGTTTCTGTTGCTTTTATAAGGGGAAACATGGCCTCCTCCATATTATTGCATAATGCATTTGCAGCTTCCATATGTCCCCATATAAAGACTAGAAGAGTTTTTATTTTTGTATTTTGTATCAGTCCCCATATGAGGTCGCCATGCACGAAAGGGTTAAAATACCACTAAGCGGGTGACGATTAATATGTCCTGAATATTAAAATGGTTGTATTTTTTTTTTAGTTTTTAATCACTGTATTCAGCACTTTTTAATGAAAACTTTAGTAGCTGACATATATAGTTGTCTATTGAAGACATGCAGACAAATCCCTCATGGAAAACTAATTCTGTTCCATCTCAGATGATGGACCTGCTCATTAATTTGATAGAGCAGTGACAGACAAAAACCTTACAGCTGTCAGTTCTTTGGCATGTGTGATCATTAATGTCCCTTTCAGCTGATTTTGAAACTAACACCTGACCTTTACAACCTTGCTTAGACTGTCATTACTGGGACTGGAAGGCTGTATGCTTGTGATGCTTAGATTTTATTTTATTTTGCTTCACTCAAACTGTTGTGTGCATATTTAATATTTCATCAATACACCTCTTGGGGAAAGTGGGGGAGGCTTTCCTAAGTTCAAATACTCAGCATTTTGTATATTTGAAATGTTAAGGTAAAATGTATAAGGAAACTTGACAAACTTTTCTGTAAGTGCCTTTGGGCATCTCGCCCAACCACCCCTACAGGTCATGTTGTACCAGTTAAAGACCTCCATGTAGTTCATTACTGCTAAAATAACACACTCCATATTACCTGCATGCCAGACAGTGCCAGGCAGTGATCAAGCCCAACAGAGGACGAATCAAGACTGTCATGTTGCTTTCCATTGAAAAGAAAATGCTCAAACTATGTATAAAAGTACCTCCAGAAGTTGTCTGAATTTGAAGGTATGGTTAAGTGATTCTTATTTGTTCTAAACCATGGGTGCCTGAACTAGATGCCTAATCATTGTATGCTCGATCACACACTGGCTGCTTTTGGGGATTTTGTGTTTTGGTTCATTATTAAATTGCCTGCAGTAATTCTGCATTGTCACAAGAGGCCACAACATTTCTGAAAGCAATCACCTGACATGAACAATTTTTTAGACATTTCAAGTAAGTAAAATAATAGTTTAAACATCTATGTTTAAAAGCTTTTCAAATGCAAATTTGTGTTCAGCACAATATTTCCCTGTTGAGAAAAATGTATACTAACCCCAGGCGGGTGGGGGTGGGGGGTGTATAAAGTAGACAAGTCAAGCTAAATGTTCTGTTTCTTGAGATGTAATTACACTACTTGTTCAGAGTTTGCTTTTTGAGACTTTTTACCAGCCTACTGTGCCTGCTAAATGAAAAAAGGGGATCTCATATTTTGGTCTCTATCTGGTACCCCAGTACTACTTCAGTGGAAGCAACAAATACAAAAGGAGTGGATTTATAAAAATCATTATTTTAATTTTCAGAATATATTGCACACCCATTTGTAAAATTTAGAAGCATCTGTAACAGGTTGCACGTACAATATTATACATTAGACGGTGCTCAATATACACAAGTATTAACATTCTATGTAGTATACAGTGGTGTATGTGATAGGGTAGCATATGTGCACGTTATATAAGGGTACCATATATTGTTCATACTTACAATACTTTGCCTGACTTCCAAGGTGAATTCTGTCAGGGAAGCTGATGTGCATGGTCAGTCCTGTGTGCTTTGCAAATGGATACCCAATAATGGATCTCTTGTTTTATTATGCTTTTACTGGAATACATCCAATAAAATCTGCCAAAAGCAAACAAAAAAATGAGTGAAAAACTAAGAAACCAGGAATTACAGATATTAAGCATTTCATGGTTGCAGGCTTTTCGCATGCTTTATTAATGCATCAGGTTATTTTTATTTACAAATACTGTAGATGTCCCTGAATTGTGTTAATCATTGTCATTTATGGATGTCTCTGTGGCAAATATTGTTATTGATTCTGAAATGAATAAGGGATTTATTTTTTTATTTGATGAGCAACATGGGTTTCTTAAATCTGTGATTTACAAAGGCTGGATTCCCTATTCACCTCGTTACAAAAAGGATATTGCTGCTCTAGAAAGAGTGCAAAGAAGAGCAACCAGAATTATCCCGGGTTTAAAAGGCATGTCGTATGCAGACAGGCTAAAAGAATTGAATCTATTCAGTCTTGAACAAAGAAGACTACGCGGCGATCTGATTCAAACATTCAAAATCCTAAAAGGTATAGACAATGTCAACCCGGGGGACTTCTTTGACTTGAAAAAAGAAAAAAGGACCAGGGGTCATAAATGGAGATTAGATAAAGGGGAATTCAGAACAGAAAATAGGAGGCACTTTTTTACACAGAGAATTGTGAGGGTCTGGAACCAACTCCCCAGTAATGTTGTTGAAGCTGACACCCTGGGATCCTTCAAGAAGCTGCTTGATGAGATTCTGGGATCAATAAGTACTAACAACCAAACGAGCAAGATGGGCTGAATGGCCTCCTCTCGTTTGTAAACTTTCTTATGTTCTTATACACTTCAAGGTTATTACTTTGTCATAACAAACACTTTGTCATGGATTATAAGCAAACTACAGTTCAGCTTCAGATAGGGAGATGAGTCTGAATTGTTTTATATATATATATATATATATATATATATATATATATATATATATATATATATATATATATATATATATATGCCAATGTGATTACGAAAAAAAAAAAAAACTTTTTTCATTCTTCTAAAAGCTTGGCATTTTTTACTGTTATTCCTGGGTTTCTATATTTATAATACTGGTTATCTGATTATACTGGTTACTGATCTTTTAGTGATTTCTAACACAATTGTCTCAAATCATTTTACAAAGAGGATTACACACCTTGAAGCAATTGAATTGGGAACTGCACACACGCACATCATAATTGGCATTTCATTATTGCAATCACAGTGAATATTGGTAATCTGAAGAGCGTTCTGTATTATTAATATTGTCTGATGGTCTTGGCTCAAACACTGGAGATTGCACCCCCGTTACTGCCATTCAAAGAGTCACCAGGTAAATAAAAAAAAAAACATACCTGTCTTTGTCAAGAAAAATAAAAGCAAAGAACTAGGTTTTACTCCACATATTGCATCAAAGATCGTATGATATATCCTTTAATCTTATAAAGCTGGGTCAACAACAGTGAAATGAACATCTCCCACACACACTGTGCATGAAAAGAATGATATGCTTCCACAGTATTTACAGTATGGACCCTTTGTTTCCAGAGTACCAGGCTTTTATTTATTTTTTTTAGAAATAGTAATACTGTCTTCAAGCTTCATCCATCAACTAAAACTTTAAATACTCTTGATCAAAAGTTATGGCTTCAATATTCAGTAGTGCTTATCAATAATCTTTCAAAATTAAACTTTGTTAAATGTTGATGACATATAACATGATGTGAACATGAATGTGAACTGTACTGATGGTAGCAGTCCACACCATCTAAGAAGATCATGTTTAATACATTTTGCGATTTGGATTTTTTCAAATGGCTGTTTTATTCTTTGTTTTAGGCATTTCTATCGGTGTTCCCTGTGCTGTTGAATTAAATATGGCTAGATCAATTAGTAATGCATACATGAATGTGTATTATTATTATTTTTTTTTAATAAAATATTCAATTTTGCTTTGCAATCTTAACTCATTATTCAGTGTACATTAAAGTGTTACAAATGTATTCAAAGAAAACCATCTGCTGTTGGGCTTAAGGGGAAGCGCTTACTAAATTATGTTAATAAGCACCTTTCTTTGGGAGCTGTGTTAACAGAAAGATCAAATCAGATTTTGTGTTAATCAATATGCCTCGGTACACTATAGACTGGCTTGTATCTCGTAGCAGATTGTGTGTTCCTTTTTTCACCACTAGCCTTGCACTCTGGATTGATTTATAAAAAATATTATAAAATAATAATCAAAATGAAGGTCCCTCAAGCGTCAGAGATTTCAAAGTCATGTTCTATAATGCAGTTTTAATTTTAAGAAGTCTCTCCGGTTGTTAACGGCCCTGCCTTTGAAAGCTGAAGGTTTTGTCCTTAGCCATTTTTCTTTTGCAATTTAAAATGTGCTCCATTTGTTTAATTTTGCCATGTAGCTAGCTGTCTACAAGATTAAGCATGGCAGCAGGTCATCAGCAGGCAGCAAGATAAAAAGGAAGCACAGTGTGATTCAGCAGGATACCAGTGTAGTTGTGATGCTTTGTGTTTATATCATGACAGATGCTGAATGCATTTCAGGTCCTGTGTGAAATTACAGCAGACTTAATATTCACAGCCATGTACCCAAAATATCCACCTCTCTCTCAGCAGAACTTTTCAAAGCAGGCTCCCGAGTGGCGCATCCAGTAAAAGCATTCCACGTGGAGTGCAGGATGCGCCCTATAGCCTGGAGATCGCAGGTTCAAATCTAGGCTATGTCACTGCCGACCATGACTGGGGGTTCCTAGGAGGCGGCGCACAATTGGCCGAGCGCCGCCCCGTCGGCAGGGGAATGCACAGTTCACCGCTCACCCCTGTGGCCGATAGGGCACCTGCGGTTCTGCAGTGGAGCCATCAGATCTGTGTTGTTCTCTGGCACTGTAGATCTGGTGGCCTCGTTGTGGATACGCAGTGCGAAAAATGACGGATTGGCAAATAACAATTGGGCATCCAAATTGGGGAGAAAACTGGGGTAAAAAAAAAAAAAAACATTGGCTGACTAAATTTAAAAAAAAAAAAAGAAAAAATTTAAAACATTGCATGGCTGGAATAGTTAGTAAACACTGTAAATAATGATCTAGGCATAAACAGCAATAGATCATGATTTTACCTATTCATGTTAATATAAAGAAAAGTATGTTTTCTGAAGTAGTTTGAAAGGGTGTTCACACATCTCCCTTGGTTTGTCCCATTGTCATATCGCAATCTCCTATGAAATGTACTATCCTAGTTGCTGGTAACCCAAACTCGGCATTTGAATTTAAAGATACAGTCCCAGATAACTCAGGAGACGTTCCAGCTTCTTGTAGGCTCCATACCCAGACTTGGTCAAGCTGTTGACGCTGCAGGGGGTGGCCCAACTTGCTTCCAGCGAAGACTACAGCATATTGACAACTATAATACTATAAGGGACATGGGTATGCACATTTATGTGGGACTGAACTGTACATTTTGGCATTTGATAACATGGATTATTCCCCTCATTTCTTTTGTGTTTGTGATCTAACAAGATATGACAACTGGCAGCTGGAGAAGGTTGATATCAAATGCTTTGGGTTTGTAGTTGAGTGGTTTTAAATATTGACCGCAGTATATAAGTGCAGCAATCTGCAAATTAAGGGATACTTTTTCTAGCTTGGTATTTGTGTTTACTTTGCAACAGATTTATTTAACTGTAAAACTGAAGCAATTACGCTTGCAGCAGTGTGGGGGTTATAGAATGTATACACTCTGCCTTGTAAGAAATAGGACATATTGAAAATAGTAGGGCTTGCTTGATTTAAAAATGTAAATAGACTTGGTAATAAGTGGAATGTGTGAAAAATCCCAATACTGCTACATTTGTGTCCTTTTAACATTGAACTTCAATTTTCTGAATGTGTTCTGCTGTAGGTGGCTTGTATGCAGCTCATCAATGCTCTTGTTACATCTCCTGATGATTTGGACTTCAGGCTTCACATCAGAAATGAATTTATGCGCTGTGGACTGAAAGCGCTATTGCCAGTAAGTGCCCTGTAGACTGACTCTATATTAATATTTAAATCAGTTGTCCACTTGAGTGAAACATTATAAAATGCCTTTCAGAATAATGTATTAACCTGTATGAGAGGTTGCATGTACGAATCAATACCTATAACCAGAAATCATTACGTTTTTGTATTATTATTGTACACCGTTTGTTCCATCTTGGTTGGTTGTTTGGTTTTTTTTTTTGTTTTTTTTTTTTGGTGTGTGTAACAAAGTGCATTGTATTCCCCTTTCTTTGCAGGCTAACAGGATGTAGGATGGGACACATTTAAAATGATGCAAGATTTATGTCCCTTTTTTATAATTTAATATGGCAGTCATCCATCTGGGTTAAGTGAAATGGGGAAAACAGCATAACTAGCAGAATAGAGGATCTACTGATATGTAAATTGTAAGGATAAGAACTTTTTAAAATAAAACCTCACCCAATTTTTACTTCACTTTTTATTTTATTTTTTTATTTTTTTGCAGCATCTGAATATCATTAAAAGTGATGCACTGGACATCCAGCTCAAAGTGTTTGAAGAACACAAAGAAGAGGATATGATTGAGTTCTCTCATCGTCTAGAGGATATTAGATGTGAATTGGAATACCCTTTTAAGCAGTAGATCTAGTTGAGCACTCTGTGCGTGTAGGTTATCAAATGATCTTCATTATGTATGCATGGAACTCATACCTCAAACAATTCCTACTATATATAATATATCACTCTTGTGATACACATATTACTTCAGCATTGCAGATCTTGCATACAAAGAATGCACTAGCACTATAAAACGAATGATATAATATTATTAAATGTTGCTGTGCATTGTTGTTACTCATAAAAAGTACTTTGTAGGTAAATCTATTCAAGTTGCTCCCCCACATTTGCCCCGTGAACAAGCCTGAAGCCTGCCCTGTTCTGATTCTGTGACTGCTGTTCACTGTGGATTGTTGAGATCTCATGTTCTTTGTGTCCATGACATTCTAAACCCAGGATTCCAGAGTTGAAAGGCTAACTCTGCGTTTATTATAAGCTGTTTGTAGTTTAGATTTGAACCACCACATTTGGGATTACAAGCACAATTATTATTTTTTTTAAGGGGGGGGGGCAATATATAACATCATTGTATACTGCTGATGACAATCTCATTTGTAATGTTAGACCAACTTAACAGCAACACCAGTGGAATAATTTGAATTCTAAATTCGAGGAACAGAAAAAAAGTAGATTAGCTGTATTTCAAGTCACATAATCCCTGTTTATGTAAATGTTTCTTGATATTCCTGTTATTGCTAAGATTTTGTTAGTTTCGAGGGTTTATCTAGGTTGTTTAAGTATTTTGTATTCATATTTGATCTAATTTTCCATCAAGAATCATTCGCACTTGAGCAGAAGTGGTCACTGAGGAACTAGCCACTGCTAACTTCCTCCTTAACCCTACGGGAGCACAAAGGCCAATGCAGTACTCACTCTGGGACACTCGCTAAGACTGGCAAGTTTGAATGTGTGTGATTCAAACCCCATTCACTTTGGCTCCTCCTGCACTTCAAATAGCAAAGCTTCTTACAAGGTAAACCATGGGGACACCCAAGTAATGTATTTAATAATGTTACTAGCCGCACATGACAGCGCCTTTCCTTAACTCTGGCTTACTGATGTCAATGATGTCTACCACATGGTGCTGAACATGGTAAAGGATACGGATGCAGAAGGTTATTTTCTCTCCATTCTTCAGCATCTGATGCTAATCAGGAACGACTATTTTGTAAGGTAAGGGTATCACCGTCACAATATCATGTTATTCTGATAGTTTAATAATAATTTCTATTGTGTTTAACCAACGTTTCTAATGCCTATTGATAATCTGTCTGTACTGACAAAGTAAAGACCTATATTTTCTGATGTAACACCTCTTAACATGCAGACAAAAGTCTTGTGGGCTTGAAAAAAGCTATGGGTTGCCCCAAATCCTCGACAAGATATTCTAAGAGAGAAGAGAAAAAAAATACTAAATTTCAAATGGAGAAAAGGCAAAACATGAACCAATGTTCAAAACTATATTGAGTCTATGCCTCAGAGTGCAATGCGTGCTGAAAGCCAATGGTGGAGTTAAATTAAATTGGTTTAAAGGCAAAATAAAATGTTCAGAGACTTTTATTATTATTACACCGTTCATTTTGTATTAAAAAAAAAAAAAAAAAAAAAAAAAAAAAACTGTATTGTGCTGAAAGACTTGTCAGAATGCCACTAGCCCTGAATCCACTCGCATTACTTCTAAGAGAGATTTGCAGCGATGCAACTTTATTATAGGAAATACTCATAAATGGAGCTTCACTCAACACCTGTATATCCCGTCAGTCACCGTATAATTGTACCACATTAAGTTTTCTATTTATGTATGTTTCTAAAAATGTGACTGAAGGTGATGTACATGAAAACCATTTCATAACATGTACTCCACTTTTAATTATTAAAGGTTATTTGATCGAATACAGTCTAGTTAGGTTTGAACAAGAACAATTGACACATTACCAATCTCCCCCCCATAGGGTACATTTCAAAGAGGACCTGTTCAGTATAATTTAGACTGTGCAACTAGTGTTAAAAATGAAGTGCTTGGTTTATACTCCAAAACCTCAGACTGACATTGCCAACAAAGATAATTCAGTTGCTTTAATCTACACCCAAGGCCTATATTCTTGCCATTTTATGCGTTATATTAAAGGTTTTAAACTTCCATTATTATTTTGTATGTTTCCTTGTCACTGATGGTGTGGAAGGTGAGCTTCAAGTTGATCAAAAGTTGTTGTTGTTTTTTTTTTTTTTTGTAATCTAAAGGATATGGAATATATCAACTCTAATATAAATTCTTGAGATTAATTAAACTTCCTCAAACTGTATTGCAATGTTTCCGGACATTAAATAATGAAAATTCCATGCCAATTATCAAGCCAGGTTAGATTTTAAAGGATTTGTTCTGATTTGACAAGTGTAAGGCAGATCACTGGTTGTCTACACACAAAACTGATTGTCTGCAACACAAAATAACACACACACACACACACACACACATATATATATATATATATATATATATATATATATATATATATATATATATATATATATATACAGAATTAATAATCTACTCCACCACCCCCCCCCCCCCCTTCCATCTCAATCTTTATCCCTCCCAACCCTCACTGCTAGTGAACTCTCACTATGTCACCACCAAAATCAGTACTATTTGCCTACACCTGGCTTCCCCCGGACTAGCCCCCATCCCCAGCTTCTAATGCTCTCTTTACTGCTTTCCCCCCAAATCCATCATCTCCAAGGCCCTCCCTACCTCTTCCCCCACTGGACCCTGTCTCTGCCTCCCTCATACCCCCCACTTATCCTCCCTTACCTAGTCTGTTTAACTCCTCTGTCTATTTTTTTCTTTCCGGCCATTTTCAAATCAGCTACCATCATCACTCTGTTTAAACCCTCTCTCGACCCTGCCCGTCCTGCTAATTACCGCCCAATCTCTCTTCTCCCCTATTTCTCTAAGCTCCTTGAGTGCCTAGTCCATTTACACCTATCGCATTACATTTCCTCCAATTCCCTCTCCTCCCGATTTCCAATCTGGCTTCCGTCCCTCCCATTCCACTGAGTCTGCCCTTCTCACTCACTGTCCAGAATCATCTGACCACCTCCTCCCATGCTGGCCTCTCCTCAATTCTCATTCTCCTTGATCTTTCCTCTGCTTTTGACACAGTCGATCACCTCTCTGGCACACCCCTTGGCTGGCTGCAGTCATACCTATCTTCACGTACATCTGCTGTTGCTTTCAACAGCCTCACTCCCCTCCCCTCCCCTGTTGCTGTCGGTGGCCCCCAGGGCTTTGTTCTCAGACCCCTGCTATTCTCACTGTACATCTCACCCCTTGAAGCTCTTATTTCGTCAATTAGCTTCCCCTATCATTTCTTTGCAGATAACACCCAGATTTTCTTTTCGTTTCCCTTCTTTACCCCTGATCTTGCCGCCTGTATATCAGCTTGCTTGGCTACTATCCAATCTTGGATGGTGCGCCGATATCTTCTCATCAACCCATCAAAAACTGAAATCGTTTCCTTCCCTTCCCCCTCTTCTCCCCCACCCTGCCCCACCATCTCATTCCCTCCCTTGTCCCTCATTCCATTCCTCTCTGCCCGTAACCTCGGCATCATCTTCGACTCTACCCTTTCCCTTTCTGACCATATCAATGCCATAACACGCAGCTGCCGTTTCCACCTATTGAATATCTGCAAAATAGGCCCTTCCATTTCTTTTTTCTGCTACTAAACTTCTGGTCCACTCTCTCATCTTCACCCGCCTCGACTACTGTAACTCCCTCCTGATTGGCCTCCCCTCATACGCCTTTGTACCATTACAACAAATTCAAAACGCCTCTGCCCGTATCACATTCAACCGCCTCCGCTCCTCCCATACCTCCCCTCTCCTCCTCTGGCTACACTGGCTCCCTGTCTATTATCGTTGCCTGTTCAAATTTCTTAACCTTGTGTACAGATCTCTCCGTGGTCTTGCCCCACCTTCTGTGGCTGCACTGATCACGCTCCCAATCCCTATTGTCTCCCTCGGTCCCATCCTCGCCCTGTGCCTAATCCCGTTTTCCGTACCTTTTCCCTTCTTGCTCCCCTTCATTCGAATAAACTCCCACTTGCCATGAAACAGTCACCAACACTACGTTGTCCGCTCCTCCCTCAAAACTCATCTCTTCTCCCTAGTCCATCCTATTGATACTCCTGGTCCCTGACTTCCTGTTATGACCCTGCTTGCCCTGACCCTGACCTAGCCTCTGGCCCTCTCCTCTCCTTGATTTCATTTGTATCTCACCACTCTAGTCCAATAAACTTACCCTCTTTCTCCACCCACTTTTCTTGACTACACATTTCTGACAAAAATGGTACAAAGTGCCTCCGCTAAAGGCACTATAAAAATGTAAGTAAATTAAACAAATATGCAGAAGTACAGTAGTGTACTACAGTATATGTAGCGCTACAGTGTGTTTCTAAAGAACAGCACTGCAAACCACAGAGCTCAAGGTAACAGGCACTTCTAACTAGGCATGTGCCGACTGACTTGTATGGCATAAGTTCGCTGACTTGTATGGCAGAAGAGATCATGCAACACTAAATCAGCATTTTATAAATCTGCATTTTCAAGCTTGACATTTTTACAAATTGTATTACATTATTCATATTACTTTTATGTTTAACCTTTAAAACATGAAATACATTGTTTGCTATGAAAAACTAGTTTACTACTATAAATAAGACAAACATTGAAAAACATTTTTATTTTGAAATATTTTACAACATAATGTCCAACATTTTTACAACATTTCGCGTCAGACACATAGCCTAAGAGAAAACACAAACACAACTTGTGAACTATTCTGAATCATCCCTTCCTGATGCAAAGGTTCAAGCAATGCAGATGATGAACTGTATGAAAAGAATTGGAAAGCCCCAAGCATTCAAACAGCGGTTATGCATAAACAGAAAATCTGTTATACGGCGTTAACATGAGTAAAAGTTACAACAAAAAAGTTATATATAAGAAAGCCAAATAAAATGCTGTCGCAGTTAATCCCACAACGACAAACTAAAACTCCATCTTAGATATACAGTAGCCTGTTGAGGGTGTTCTCTAATCGTTTTAATTAACTGTGATGTCCTAAAAAAGGATGGGGCTATCCGTGTAATGATCTAAGCTTAATAATACAATTAACATACAGTACATATTTCTTCTGACTTTACCTTGGCACAAAAATCCAGTGCCTTGCCAGTGATGGAAATACAACACTCAATGCATAGCAGTTTGATCCACTTCTGGTTTTACTATGCGTTTAATAGAACACTCCACCTATACATTGTGGCGCTAATCAAGCTCGTAGTAAAACCTGGAATGGGTGAAACCCCTATGCAACAGGAGTCATATTTCCATCCCTGCTCACGATGAAAGACTTCTGCAATTGTAATATACTTAACTTTACATGCAGTATTGCCTAGTACTCATATTTTAATAAAATCTGCAGGCTAGTTTGGTCCCTGAACATTGATCATGGAAGCAAAATAAAGCAGTGTGGATTGTTTAACCTTTAAATGATCTGTTTTTTCATCTGTTTTAGGCCACAATATTTCAAGATTATAGAAGAATGCGTCTCACAGATACTGTTACATCGCAGTGGTACAGACCCAGATTTTACATATCGCAAGCGCTTAGATGTAGATTTCAGTCACCTGATAGGTGAGTTGCATTGTTCTGATGAATGAAGAATTTAAATAAGAACTGATAAAGATAACGCACAGCTTTGTACACTATGAAAACTGAAGGTCTTTATCCTGTATCTGCAGATGTCTGTGTCGATAAAGCAAGAACAGAAGAGTATGAACAGAGAGTTTCAGAACTGGAACAGAAGGCAAGTACGGTTGCTGTTTTCTCAAGTGCAGCACTTTTTTATAGGTAGTTTTCTTAAGAATCATTTAAGATGCCATTTAACTTGTTGTTAATGAAAAGAAGATTCCAATTAACTGTATTCTCAGATTAAAAGATGGCTTAATTGATTTTCTTGAATTCTACTTTTTAACTCTAAAGAGGGTCTATTACTGTAGTTAGATTAGATTCCTTTCACTATCCAGTATCTGCACTTCACTCATCACATGAAAAGCTGTCTTGTACATTTAAAATGTTTATTTTTACAAAGAAATAGTCTAAAAAAAAAAAAAAAGAATCCAGTATAAAACATGTTTTACAATGTAACAATGTGTAGCTCTCGCTCATACCTGTGACACTGCCACTCACGACTCTGGAACTGCTGCCTTGATGTTGCAAAATTCAATGAGCTGTCAAGCATCCACCACCACTGACACATGTGACCCAATTATTATTTAATGAATGATTATTTCAGTAAAATATTAGTTTAACACAATGGTACACTGACAAAGCTTTATATATATATATATATATATATATATACAGTGTGTGTGTGTGTGTGTGTGTGTATATATATATATATATATATATATATATATATATATATATATATATATATAATATGTGTATACAGTGTGTGTGTGTATATATATATATATATATATATATATATATATATATATATATATATATATATATATATATATATATATATATATATATAGTGCCTTGCAAAAGTATTCAGACCCCTGACCAATTCTCTCATATTACTGAATTACAAATGGTACATTGAAATTTCGTTCTGTTTGATATTTTATTTTAAACCACTGAAACTCAAAATCAGTTATTGTAACGTGACATTGGTTTCATGTTGGGAAATATTTTTAAGAAAAATAAAAAACCTGAAATATCTTGCTTGCATAAGTATTCAACCCCCACACATTATTTGGTAGAGCCACCTTTCGCTGCAATAACTGCTTTAAGTCTTTTGGGGTAAGTATGTACCGGCTTTGCACACAGTGTCGGAGTGATTTTGGTCCATTCTTCTTGGCAGATTTGCTCCAGGTTGTTCAGGTTGGTTAGACGACGCTTGTGGACCGCAATTTTCAAATAGTGTCACAGATTCTCAATGGGATTGAGATCAGGACTTTGACTGGGCCACTGTAGGACATTCACCTTTTTGTTCTTGAGCCTCTCCAATGTTGCTTTGGCCTTGTGCTTGGGATCATTGTCCTGCTGAAAGGTGAATTTCCTCCCAAGCTTCAGTTTTTTAGCGGACTGAAGCAGGTTCTCTTGCAGTATTTCCCTGTATTTTGCTCTATCCATTCTTCCTTCAGTTTTATCAAGATGCCTAGTCCCTGCTGATGAGAAGCATCCCCACAGCATGATGCTGCCACCACCATACTTCACTGTAGGGATGGTGTGTCTTGAGGCATGGGCAGTGTTAGGTTTGCGCCACACATAGCGCTTTTGAGTTTTGGCCAAAAAGCTCTATCTTGGTCTCATCTGACCACAAAACCTTTTCCCACATCGCAGCTGGGTCACTCTCATGGTTTCTGGCAAACTCCAGACGTGCTTTCAGATGGAACTTTTTGAGTAACAGCTTCTTTCTTGCCACCTTCCCATATAGGCCAGTGTTATGCAGAGCTCTTGATATGGTTGACTGGTGCACCATTACTCCACTCCCAGCCACTGAACTCTGTAGCTCGCTCAAAGTGATTGTTGGCCTCTCTGTGGCTTCTTTCACATGTCTCCTTCTTGTTTGAGCGCTGAGTTTTGAGGGACAGCCTTTTCTTGGCAGTGCCTGGGTGGTGTGATGCGGCTTCCACTTCCTGATTATTGATCCAACTGTGCTCACTGGGATATCCAAACACTTGGATATTATTTTGTACCCTTTCCCTAATCTATGCATTTGTATTACTTTATCTCTAACTTCTGTAGAATGCTCTTTGGTCTTCATTTTCCTTCAGATTCACAGCCTGACCAATGATCCTTCAACAGTGGAGTTTTTATCCAGAAAATGTAACAGCAACTTTAATGGTTCACAGGTGGAGGCCAATGGTAAGGTAATTGTGTCCTCGTTAGGGCAATTTCTTTCATCGGTGTAAACTGGGAGCTCCCACAGCACAGGGGTTGAATACCTATGCAAGCAAGATATTTCAGTTTTTTATTTTTCTTAAAAATATTTCCCAACATAAAACCAATGTCACCTTACAATAATTGATTTTGAGTTTCAGTGTTTTAAAATAAAATATCAAACAGAACGAAATTTCAGTGTACTATTTGTAATTCAGTAATATGAGCGAATTGGTCAGGGGTCTGAATACTTTTGCAAGGCACTGTATATATACACATACATACATACATACATACATACATACATACATTAAAAAAATGTGGCTTGTACATAGCCTTCTTCAAAAAGGATGGTTATACTAGAGGTAACAAACTGTGAAACAACTTTCTGTATACAGTAATTGTTTATAGTGTTATGTCCTTGAGACTAAAGCAATGATTTACTTTTGTCTTTCAGTTTGATGAAGAATTTATGGCTCGACAAGAGGCCCAAGCTGAACTACTGAAAAGGGAAGAAAAAATCAATGAACTTGAAGCAGAATTGCAGGCTTTTAGATCCCAGGTAGTAGAACATGTTTAAATGAGATTATTGAATTCCGAAATATCTGTTGGTGAAACCTATTTTCCTATATACCTTGAAGTCTTAATATGGCCTTTACCTTTTATATACTGTATTGTTTATTTTATTGAACATGTTGCTATTTTTGTTTCTTGCCATAGGTTTAAAGTCTGCTAAATGTTTGGTTTTTAGAATACTTAATTTGCCTTGGTTGTTCCAAATGCATCTCTGTCTTTGCTCTAAGATTGTGTTAATTAAACAGATTGCTTATTTTTAAAACCGGGTGTCGAACACTTTCCAAGTAATTAACCACAAAGGCTACAGACTCTGCTGCTCCTCAGTTTGGATTTAATCACTGATCCTTATCCCCAAACAGGAAATTGTTCCTTTAAGCAATGTATTCAACCTAACTCCAGGCACAGGCTATTCTGCAGTGAAAGATAACTCAAACCTCAATAAGAACTTTTTCTCTGATAATTTTTCTATTTAGAAAAGTAAACAGATTCAAAGCATGCTCAAATGGAGTATAAGCTTGGATTTTGAAGACGCAATGGCTACATATTGCTGTGACACCTTTAGCATGCCGAAGCAAGGAGTTACTACTGTGTTAACAATTGCGTTCTGAAATTGCTTCCAGGCTCATTGGCTCACAACACTACACAAATAGGATTTACATCTTTGAAAGTAATAAGGTCTTGCTTTTGTGCTTCGCTCTATTGTACAAATGAATACAGATGAATTATAACAACGTCTTTACTGATTCTCTAAGATACAAAACAGCATTACATTATTACTGGTAGATGTTTTGCACATCACATCCAGCACAATTGTAACACCAGTTCAGCTGTTTATCATATGTATATGTAGGGCATGGGTAATACTTACAGTTTTTCACCTGTCTTGTGTAAATGCTTAGAAACAACTAGCAACAAGCTAGTATCTGGTAAATGCAATGTATGTTTTATACCTCAAGAGGTAGTAGCAGCAAAGAGACCATGGCTGAACTTTTGTAACTCTTCAATCTGAAAACTGTTGCACAGATCAATAAGTGGTTTGCTCTGTAATACACAATTTGAGGAGATGTGTTGCCTTGGTTACAGAATTTGATTTCCGCTAAAAAAAAAAAAAAAAAAAAAAAAAAAAAAAGGAATACAAATTAAGTCATTATAAAACCATGTCACAAAAATAAAAGTAACGCACACAAACACACCTAATTAAAAATAACAAGTGACAGCTACAGTACTGCAGTGCCAGGTCTATTATGCATACTGAAGAATGTATTCAAATGTACATTGGCAAGGAAGATGATCTATAACTATCTGGGCCTTAAGGCTGTTTCATTAAATGAACATAATAAATTTCACTGTATCTGCTTTGCATAATACTCCAATGCAACACCATCAAAATGATTTGAATGCAGGGACATCTCTGAAACCTAGTGTTCAGGTGTTGCAGGGTACCATCTTCATCCATAGGGAACATTGATCAGGACCATTCATGCCACTAACTCATGCTTGGCAATGGAATTACTGCTGGAGTAAGCAGAAGCAGGAAGTCACTCTTTAGTATACAAAAGAGCTGCTGTTGCATTGGATTCATCGCTTAATGTGTGTGCATTGGCAGTTCAAGGTTAAAGTATGGATGAATTCTTATTGCAGACCTGGCATTGCCATAACTCTAGCTGTCTTTGCCATGCATGACCTATAGGTTCTCACTGCTGTCGGCACATCAGCATCACTATGTTCCTGCTGATCAGTCTCAGGCTGTTTCAAGCCTCAGATCTCTGTAGCTCTCTAGCAGCTATTTATCATCACTGCTTTCCAAGTATCTTTCAGCAGCAGATGTACATTGAAGAAAGGTTCTTCTGTTCATCAGCCATGAAAAAACTCTTGTCAGTTAAACAAAAAAAGGACCATGTACTGCACTACAACAAATAATGTGTGGAGAAAAACATGCTATTTCTGGTGGAAGTTTCCCTTTTGACCCAGAAAATGTTAGTCTGTTTTCCTATCAATGACTATGCATACTTTTTTTTTTTTTCTTCTAGGATTATATTCTAAGATTATAATTAGTTTTGTTGAAAACATGGTGCTCCTGGAAGGTGTAGGGCAGGGTACTGTAATTTTGGCTTGATTTAAACACCTTATCAAAAAATCATCGGCTTACAAGGACAAATTGAAACATCCATCTTACTGAGAGTGATATTCTTCCTTATTCTCTGTAATTTTGTTGCACATCTTGTTTAGTGAATCGAGGTGGCCACAATTAGTTGTAACATTGTAACATTTCTGTAATATTATTTTATTATCTTAGTCGATGTAAATACCCAATGCACACCTATTCCATAGTTCCATTTGCATTATGCATAATTAATAACATGCTTATAGATTGTGTATAAGCACTTATAATGGTCCTTGTTGTGTTCTGTTTAGTTGTTAATATCAGGTGCCATAAAGCCTGTTATATAATTGTAAAATATTACAAAGTTGTTATTAAGACCTTAAGTGTATTTTTCTCTTAAATTACAATAAAATGACACCAACTGTCATGAAACTTAAAATATGTTGTTTTTTTTTTTTGTTTTTTTTGCAGTTTGGAGCAGTGCCAGTTGGAGTTCCGACTCTTCGATCACTTCAAGGAAGTGTTTTTAACTCGTCCCCGCCACCTCCACCTCCACCTCCACCCCCCTCTGCACCTGGGGGATGTGCCCTGCCACCTCCCCCTCCCCCTCCCCCTCCCCCTCTCCCAGGATGCGGACCACCACCCCCCGCTCCCTTCGGGGCCCCTCCTCCACCTCCACTCGGGTTTGGGGGGGCAAACTTCTCCCCGCCCCCCAACACACTGCCTTTTGGAATGCGGCCTAAAAAGGAATTCAAGCCTGAAATCTCCATGAAGAGGCTCAACTGGTCTAAGGTATAACATGATGACTCCCTAAGGCAGTAATCAATAGATAGCAGGCCTCAAAAAAACAGCTTTCTTGTTCTGTAAACTTGTTGGTATTTGTATGAATTTTTTGTAAGTTTTAGATGAGCATTTCGGAGATTCTGGATATTAAGTATGACTAATTTGGATTTATTATAAGATGACTTAGTGTTGTGATTGAGAAGACGTGGGATGCAGTTAAAACATATCTGTTTTTACTGTACTATTTGTACATTGTTTTATTATTATCTCCAGATACGAATTATGATTTGCATCTGATTTTAGCTTTGTTGTGAACACGAAATAATTAGCAATGACAACGTGTCAGCAGCTACAGGATTTATTGGTGAGGCATGCATCATTTTCTGTAGTTTTTGGTGCACTAAAAATAGGTGTAGATAATAATAATTAAAAAAAAAAAAATGGTTTTGTTTAATTTCCTTGAACATGAATCAATACAACGTTGTCTTACTCTGTATATAAGTAGAAGTTGTATACACTAAAATGCCCAAGGGATATGGTACAGTTTTCGCATGATAGTTTTAAACTAGTTTTTATAATAAAATGGAGGTGGCAGGGCTGTTACCACTACAGCTAAAACTGGTGCCTGTAAACAAACTAGTAAAGTAAACAGAAATATATATTCCAAATCAATTTTATTCTAAAATCAGTGTGTTTGTTGAGTCTGTATTTTAAGTTTGCCAATCAAGTGCCACCCGCAAAGCTACTTTTTAATGCAATCATTTTAAAACTGAAAGCAACAAATGATCCAGAAACGCAGGTTGAAACGTTAGGACTCGATCAGAAATAGCTTTTCTTTTTTTTTTTTTTTTTTTTTTTGCAGATCAGACCCTGCGAGATGTCTGAAACCTGCTTCTGGATAATGGCAAATGAAGACAGATATGAGAACCCTGACCTGCTGGCTAAGCTAGCACTTACATTTGGGTCTAAAAAACTCGGTAGGGTTCTTTTATTTTTATTAAACATGGTTCTTTACAAGAGTACATATGAATCATAACAAGTAAACTTGTGCTATTGATATACTGTGAGTATTTGCAGTATGAAAGCTTTCAGAACAGTTGCTCATGCTGTGCATTTCATAGCTTTAATTATAGTTGGTCTTCAAATGTACATTTGACATTTTTAATTTTAGGACAACAATACAGTACATGTTGATCAAGTGTTATTTAAAAGCCCATTTTATTCCAGTGAATGAAACATGATGTTCATTTCGTTATTCAAACTGGTGTGGTAACTTAAATCACTGTATATTGTTTCTGATCCCCAGTTTTCAGTAGTCAAAATAGTGCACTCCTGTTCAGCAGCTGTCCATTAGCCAGTAACATTCTCTTCTGACAGGTGTTTATGGTGTGTGGAAAAAACACAGCTTTGCATTAATAACCAGATTATTCCAGCAGTAGTTTCTACAAGAAACAGAAGACTTCTCGTAATTGCCTTCTATGGACGCTTGCATTTATGCTGCATTGTTTATGGAAGTATTCACTAGATGGCACCACCTACTGTGTGTATATATATATATATATATATATATATATATATATATATATATATATATATATATATATATATATATATATATATATAAGTGCCAGTGCAGCTTTTCTTCAGTTCAGATACTGTATCAAAAGGGAGAGACAGAAACAGAAGTTAGACTTTACAGTTTGAACAACACATACTGTATTTACTGTAGAAATATTGCATGACTCACTAGTGTAGGGAATTGGGGGACATGCTGTAGGAGAGTTATATCCGACTCTATAATAATCGAGAACCTTATAGCGAGGGAGCACTGTATATACACATACAGACATACACCGGATTCTGCTGAGTCAACACCCCGGGGGTTAGAGTTGATGTTAAGGCAAAAGAGGGGAGGGGCCTTGACTCAAGACAGGGATGAAATAGCAAACAGTATTCCTCTAATATTTTTTAACATAGTTACATTAAAGAATCAATAAATGCAGTTAACATTTATTAAATGGTGAAATACAAAGTAAAGGGTTTGCCTGAAAAAAGGGTGCTGCGTAAATCCACTGTAATGTCATTTTAAATTCATAAAACACACATTAACCTTTAAAGCGGAAGTATATTGTAAGTAAAGAAAGAAAGAAAGAAATGGATTGTAGCTTAACATGAAAGCGTAATCAATTGGACTCAGAGTCTGTATTGTCAGATCCAAAACGAAAAGTGCTTGCAATTTATTCAATCGATGCACAGAGCAACTACTGTACTGCACAGCTTGTTCTACTCACTTGAAGCTCAAGATTTGAAATCTCAGACATTATTTGTGCATGGTTATTTTTTAATTGTTTTGTGCGCATGATGATTATTAGAAACTCTTTTTTTATTTTTATTTTATTTTATTATTATTTTTTTAATCTATACAGGTCCTACAGGAATGTTTTGTCTCAAAGCCAAAACTGTATTTCATTTAGTGTTAGAAAAAAACAAAAGAAAATGGTTAAGGTAGTCGGACAAGCCTTCATATTTAACTTTTTACTCTTTGTGGGATGAAGTTTGATAGTAATATATATCCAGCTATAACATCTGTAATTAGATCTATAGCTGCCATTCAGTTTCAGTATATGAAATGTATGATAACACTTATTGACCAAACAAAACAATTATGATATGTTAATAAATGCTATATCTGTTTAGAATCCTCACACACTGTTTAAGCTTGTAATAATGCATGTAAAGTGTACTGTTGCCTTGAGTACCCTTTCACATGTTAAAAGAAGTTAGCATCTGCTTCCATAATTTAGACCACAGTTAATCTAAAAAGAACAGGCAGTAGTTTCAACAAAATACCAAATCCATTAGCCATGTACACCATGCACTTTATTTCTAAAAAGTGACTGTCATTTTTCCCCTGACCTAATTTGCCTTAATAGCTTGGTGACATTGCTGGAGCTGTTCATTTTAATCACTTTTGCAATAAACAGTAAAAGGACAATGAAGGACAAGTACTATAGCAAAGATTATATGGTGTTTTTTTTTTTTTTTTTTCTTGTACATATTAACCTTTTCTCCTGCTAGTCCCTGTACAATCACGCAGACATACACACACCAATCCTTGTGAGGGTGGCATGCAATTCTAAACATTAACACAAGGCTCTACCTGTTAATTCCTTTTCTTCACTAGGAGAGACATTTTGCCTAATTGCATCCTATTTTTTTCCCAGCATCTCTGGGAGCTTGTATGCATTTGCAAATTGGCTGCCACCACTTTTATAATTGCTAATAATTCCTAAAACATTAAGGCTTGTAACTTTTTATAATTTTCAATTTCATAGAACTTTCTTGAGCAGAATCTAACCTACAAATTATTGAGTGGATCATAATCTGGGATTATTATTTATTATTATTTATTTCTTAGCAGACGCCCTTATCCAGGGCGACTTACAATCGTAAGCAAATACATTTCAGAATCACAGTACAGCTGTCCATGTGACAAGTTTACATATTTTTAGAAAACTTATTGTCTGGTTAGGACGAAACTTAAGAAACAATAAGAAAGTTATTGAATGTGTATGGTGTCTCTCCAACTGTGTGGGTTACACTTCAATTTATTACATGTATCTAAAGAACTGTTTATCTAATTTATAATGAACACAACTTATTGGCCGCAAATACTGTATGTCACAGTTAGGTTTACATATATCTAATCAATTAATATGATCAAACTTAGTGTCAGCATTCTGTACTTAAGGACAAGCTATTGATGGTATCAGAATCTGGGAGCTGTTAAAGCACCTTTTCATATATAAGGGCTGTGAAGCGATTAAAAAATAATAATAATCGCGATTTTTAAAAATTGTAATCTTATTTAAACTCATATTTGATTACTTCACCCATCTCATAAAAACAAAACAAACCAAAAAAAAAAAAAAAACTGTTTTCTTATTTCTGGATTAATAGTGTTGCCATTCTTTTATAGTTTTATATTTATTTACACAGAATTATACTGAAATTCCAGCATTTTCTGTTAAATTGTGTTAACCAACTGCTAAATCACAATGTAGTTTCCTACTCTCCTTAATGCATACTTAAATTATACTGTATTTTCTTATCAGTTTCTTTTTAAAAAATAATTATATACATATCATTGTTTATAATAATTATGTTATAAAAAAAAATATATATAGTAGTTATTAGAAAGATCATAGCCATTGCTTTGTTTTTTCATTTTGTTGTGCTGGCTTGCTGGTGTATTATAGAACACTTTTTGACAAATCCATGTTTTATATCAATATGTAATCAATCTAAGTGTGAGCATTCAGTGTTTTAATGTAATTTAAACCATGTGAAAAACTCTATATAAACACACACACGTGCAAATTATTATACATGACTATTTCTTTTGGCGACACCACATAATTTGTCAGGTTGAAATTAATTGATAAGTTTTCAGTTCCAGATAGTGTATTTATTCACTGATGTATAAATATATACGTATGCAATAGGAGTCGAATTTCACTAATTAGAAGAATATTCTGTATAACAGACGATGCTACTTTCGGTATGATTATTTTGTTACATCTCACATCACTTTCCCCACATTAGCTGAGACAGAAAGAGGCACAAAGAGGGAGTTTTTTTTTTCTTTTTTCTGCACCCACTTCTCTGCCCCTCTTACCAGGGAAAGTCAGGAAGCAGTCGGTGCAGGACACAAACTAACTAGATGCTGACAAAAGCCTGGTGTATTAATACAAAAATACAGGTAGAGGACAAAAAAATGGAAACACCTGTGTAAATGAGGGACACCAAGTATATTGAAAGCAAGGGCTTCCACACAGGTGTGGCTCATGTGTTAATTGAGCAAGTAACATCCCAGCATGCTTGGGGTCATGTATAAAAATGTTGGACAGGCCTGGTTGCCTATAATTATGGCTAGCAGGGCTGCAAGAGGAGACCTCAGTGACTTTGAAAGGGGTGATTGTTGGGGCGTGTTTGGCAGGAGCTTCAGTGACCAAGACAGCTCAACTTGCTGATGTTTCACGAGCAACGGTGTCTAAGGTGATGTCGGCATGGAACTCCGAGGGAAAGACATCATCAGCAAAGGGCAACAGTGGGCGGAAGCGCATACTCCAGGATCATGATATCCGTGCATTAATTCGAAGTGCAAGGCAAAACAGACGAGCAACTGCAGATCAATTGACTGCAAATTTCAACCTGGGGTGCTAGCAGCCAGTTTCATCAAAAACGGTCCGCCAAGAACTCCACAGAGCGGGATACCATAGTGGCCCAACGCCCTATTAAGTGACTTTACTTTGGTGTTTAAATTTTTTTGTCTACTTCCTGTATATATTAATTATACACACCTTATTGTTCCTAGTATGTCTATATTATTTATATAGACTGAATTGGCACTAGGCAATCTAATCAGCACTTGGTACAAAGTTCAGCACTGTGGAAATTTGATAGGATTATTAGATTCCTACATGGTATTATAGAAGTGTGTTTGAAGTAGACCTTGAACTATGGTTTGCAATATGCCTGCTGGTTTAAAGTATTTTTCAGAGAGTATGATGTTGATGTTGTTGTTGTTGTTTCCTTTTTTATGGTATAATTAAATGGAAATGTATCGCACATACTGTAGTTCTACATTGCACTGACAAATCTTAATGGGTTTTCAGGATATAAACATTTTTACTGCTACTTCCAGAAATCCGGAATTGAGCAAAATGAAAAGAAGTAAATCACAATTGACTTGAAAAGAGACACCATTTGGATATGACAATATTGTATATTGCAACCTGATCTCTGTGTCCTGCATTATGACAAGCAGGGTGTTGCAGGGGTCAGCTGTGTGTGAATGTATTTATTACTATTCCATCTCTTTGTAGTGAAGTAGTTATCCAGTATGCCGATTAAACTGCTGCTCTCTGGTGGAGCACCAATATATTTCTCAAACATTTACAACGTAAACTCATTTTAAAAATATCATGCACACAACAGTGAGGTTAAAATTTTACCCTGATAGTATTACATGTTCTTGTAGTGTGCATGTTTGTTTTAAGTTGTTCATTAAAACTTCACCTGTACAGTTGTTCACTAATTTCAAGTCGTCCATCCTTTCAATTTCTTTCATAAATATGTTGCTTAAACAACAAAAAGCTCTTGTACAGTGTTGTGCAGTCTCTCCAATGCTGTGATTGTGTCCTTGGCATTGTCGTGAATTGGTTTGTGGTACTTGAGAAGCAAATTATCTGTAATAGTGATTTTGTACAATATACAAACGTGTAGTGAGAGAGAGAGTAAATCAAACTAACATAACTGTATTATTTCTTCATATAGTTAATGTAAAAATAGCTGTCCTACTCTGTTATCATTAAAAACAACAAACCACATTATATAAAGACTGTTTTATGATTGCTACAATAAAGTAGGCTCCTGAATGGTCAATAAAAAAAGATGAGTAACACTGAAGATTTTTGGTGTGGTATTGGTTAATCCATTCATCAAGAAACCTATGGTTGGCTTTCCATGTAAAGTGCACTAAATAATATATGTAAAAACAGTTTAGGGACTTTTAAATACGTTTCCCACTGCCTTAAATGATAGTACTGTAAGTTTTACCTTAATATCTTTTAAAGTGTATTCCAGGTCTTCCCTGTCCCTTTCTTACCTCAGGGGTGGCCAATTTCTGAAAGAAACTTGTTGTCCAAGGGACAAAATGCTAGAAAAATCTACTTGTCCTTCTTAAATACTTCCCCCTCCCCGTCACACAAAACACACACAAAATAAGCAGAATATAATTTAAAGAATATGATATAAAGTATTGTGTTTAATTTAACAGTAAACACAATCAATCAATTAGTGATTAACAGGGGTGGGTCTAGCCTTATAGCTTGACTGGTTAACTAAATTCTTCAAGATGCACAAAAGGTTCCCCGTGACCCGACCTCATCGCAACAAATTTATACCATACTTTAAGGAAATGTTTCTTTCAGTGCCGTTTGGAACACATTTGCTAGTACATTTAAGTAACATACTAAGAGTACAACTATAATAAGCAATACTTGGGAGTTATTCAAATATAAAAAATAGCTTCTGCCTCTTTCTTCTACTCTTTCTTTATAAGCTTAATTACACTTCTGATGTATAGGTGTTTTAGTTTGCTGCATCACAGATACGAAATCATTGCCAGCTATTACTGCTGCTTTGTGGAATTCTGATTTTCTTAATGTTCTACTGTAAATAGTTTAACTGCTGAACCCCAGATTTATAAAGAATATGTGTATAAAGTTTCTCTGATTTTTCTTTTTTACTGTTTTTCTACCAAAATACACGCAATATTTACAGTAGGCTCCATCAAATATTGCAGACATAAATGTTTTTTTCTTTTGTTTATTTTTATGATATATTTATTTTACTTAGTAGTACTATACTATACTTATAATTATAAAACTGATTGTTAGAATGCCTGCATACTGATTGGTCCATCAGTGTTCCAAGCCGTTACAATATCCAGCACAATGTCACGATTAGGAACTACTTAGGAACAAAGGCAAATCACTCCACCTGTGCTTAACCACGTATCACTACTCCACCAAAATCAAAGAAAACACCTGTCACAGTTTTCTATTTTAAATAAGATGCTGTTTTGGTATTTTATTTGTAGTACATACCAGTCATTTTCTGTAACTTCGGTCGGATCCAGTTGTCAGATATTCTGTTTTATTTTACTCCTTTTAGTTGAAAAATAAATGTAAATATGGTAAATCGCAAACTAGGTTAGTAACATTAAAATCGAAAGAAGAAAAATTAAATTTTTTGCCAGGGAAAGTTTGTCTCAATGCTTCTTAACAGTAAACTTTTTTTTAAAAAACATATTTCCAAGAAGTACACGCTTGACCACGAAGTGTTATAAATTACACAACACGATTTTATCAAAACCGCTAATACCTCAGCGACTGGTGTATTTTTTTTTTTTTTTTTTGTGATTTTACTAGATTGCTGCATTTAAATGTCAGGTTCATGTATTAAGAAAGCAGTAAACTTTAATTGCTCATTTACAAAAAATGTAAGTAATACCTTAAGTTTAAAAGATTAGCATGTGTCTTGACAGAGGCTGTCATCCTCAGGCAGCCATTTCTGGGTTTCTTTGTAACCAATAGAAGATCAGCTTCTTCCATAGCTAGCCAATCAGAAGTAATAGGGGTGGGACGTAAACACTTTTTAAAATGTTTGTTTATGTGCTAGACTTCCGCAATTCAGTTTTCAGAAACTTGCGTGGCTCTCTACAAATATAACCAGAGTGCCTTTCTAGCAACAGAGCGAACACATAGGAAAAATAAATAAATAAAAACGACTTGTCTGACGGGCAAAGTATAACGGCAAAACGTGTTGTCCGTCCTACAAATCTTGTTTTCCCGGGCGTCGGGCGATACGAATTGGCCAACCCTGTATCCTTCAGGTAAAAATCGTTTAATAAAAGATTCTGACTGGTGCTTCCAGGCAATGCATTTTCTTATGGCACCAGGAAAACCATTTTTCCTATCTAATGCCCCTCTATCGGCACTGTTTTCTAATAATACAGTAGATTCCCATTGCAGACACGTGCTACTGATCATACTCTATCAGATAGTTGCCATCTGCAGAATGTAAGTAACTGAACCGTGTTAGAAGCTATGATGTGTTCCTAAACTGTGAGAAACACCATCACAATGAAAATACCTCTGCATTGCTTTGCCTATTCTAGTATGTTTGAGCATTGATTCTAAAAGATAAACATGCATGAGTAACATTTCATCGTTCAAAAAATACTCATTACTAGTCCTTTTTTTTTTTTTTTATACCCATTTTTTTTTTTTACCTCTGGGCTGGATTTTCTTTTCGCAAGAGCGAGAACACGTACCCTGTTGTCAAATTGCTAACCATTCCAGGATCGTTTATGACCAAGGCCTATTATTATTTATTTCTAGGCAGACGCCCTTATCCAGGGCGACTTAAAATTGTTACAAGATATCACATTATTTTTTGCACATTATTTTTACATACAATTTATACAGTTGGGTTTTTACTGGAGCAATCTAGGTAAAGTACTCCACACTGCTGATGAAAATGAAATGTCAAATGGCTCTTGATGCTCCATAAAATGTGTGTTTACTATCTTTTGTCAATACTTTATGGTAATATTTTATCAAAGGCTGCCTTAACATATTCTTGATGGCACAGCTAGAGAGCAAATATAGGTTTCAGTCGTGTGGTATCTCAGGGAGAAAATGTTGTTGAGTATGCAATTATTTACCCAAAAACAATTATTTGACAACATTATATATTGGATAGCAAATTGAATGTAAAAAAAAATCATAGTCGTCAGAAATATAGCAGTGAAAGGTTAAAATATACAGGCTTCAGAAGTGGATTCAATGGTTTCTTAAAGTAAAAAATAAAATAAAAAAATGTAATGTAATGGACCCACTTTATGCACTTTACCTGCATTTCTTCCTTAATTTGTATGAGGTCCTCATTCAAAATTAATGCTTACTTCATTGGCTGGATGGATGGAATTGTATTTTGTATTTTTTATTTTTTATTTTTTTTGCAGTCTGTTGCAAACTTAACCAGAAAGAGAACCTGTAGATAGAAAATTAAATACCCATGACAGAAGCACTTCCATTAGTCTCCAACAAGCAGACCACTTGGTTGAGTGCAGTGATGGTAGTTCAGAAATAATGCTATCAGGTTTTTTTTGGGGGGGGGGTGGGGGGTAAACATTTATAATGTAATCAGTGTGTTGTAACAGATGTCATCAATTAGGCTGTGGTAAATTTGGTTATCTGGAAATTGTATCATAATCTGTATTCCTCAGAGACAGACAGTGTTCTGATAAAAGCTTAGTGACAATCCATTCTTGTACTAGCGTTTCCAGCTTCTTCCGATTATTGAGTTCAGTGCTGTTCTTAGGAAGGCTGGCTGTCCAGATGAGTAAACGGGCCTAGATCAGGGCTCCCAGTCATCCTCACAGTAAAACTATACTCTAGGTATGAGGTCACTCCAATGGTGATTTTAGTAGAGGCTACAGTCTGAGAAATCCTGGTGCCCTACATTGTTCTACAGCACATGCTGTATTGTTGCGTTGATGGAAGAATGCTTGCATTATTGCTTGAGCATTTTCTGATGTGTGTTTTTAAATGAAAAGTTAAATGTATTGACTTGTACCTAGCAAAGATGATTTACATTCCCTAATAAGCAGAACTTTATAGAGACAGCAGTGACTAGGTTGGTAGCAGATTCAGTTGTGTGGCTGGATAATGAACCAAGGTGGTTTAGCAACACATGCATTGTAGGGCGAATTATAATTCATGATAATTAATGAACATGTGTAATGGTTTAACTCAGTTAGCACTCTCTGGTACAAACAAGTTCAAGATCGCCAAGAAACAATTGCACAATAAAACACAAAAGTTTGTAAATTGAAATATGGTACACAAGTAGAGAAGGTTAATATAAAAATAGAATACATCAGCACATTAATCTCAGTAAGCAATTATCGTCAGGTAATATCTCAGCTTCAGTGTAAATATCAATTACATGTGAATGCTAGAATACATGAATTGTCTACAATTTGGCTTTCTATAAGAACTAATAACACTTAGCAGATGTAATCATATGAATATGCAAGCAGGATAAAGGTTTCAGTAAATATGAGTCAGTAAATAAATTAATATAAATTCAGTGAATTCTAATCAATAGGATATTACGAAATCGTAATCGATTCTTTATCAATCTGTTAAAAATGTATATCTTTTAATTGGGCACAATGGTACATATCTTTTAAAAGATGTATATCTTTTAATTAGACACAAAAATGGTAAGCACCAAATAAACCAAAAAAACACGGACAACAGCACAGTCCGCAAAGTATTCTCCATTGTTGGGCATGATGGGAAAAAGTTTTTTCCAGACAGAACTAACTGGTAATCAGCAAGAGAGCAGAGGGCGTTTGGAAAGGTGCAATGTCCTCTTGTCTGGATGAAGCTGCAAGTGAACCAAGTAAACTTAACCAAGTGAATTAACTTTAAAAGAAACTCAAGTTTGCTTGAATTTTTCTGGTGTGAAACGAACTGAAGCAAACCTGAAAAACATTTTGTTTGCAAATGAACCATGATTCAAATCGCTTTCAAGTGAACTAGGTGTGAAAGTGCCCAAAAGAACAGGGGCCCAACTTTATCTCTCTGGTCGTCATAGAGACAGAGTAGCTGGCCTCTTTTGAGAAAGATGCTGGATTCTTTTTACCTGTTATGGTCCTACAGGTGTGTCTAAACCGAAGAGGTTCGATCAGTCAAGCCTCTGTTCCCTGGTGGGGTGAAAGTTTTAAATGTTATGTCAACTGTGCTGCCTCAACAATATTTTGGTCTTTCAAAAAAAAAAAAAAAAAATTAAAAACAATACAAAGTGTTGAGGAACAAAGTAGAAATTTGCATATTGTGATGTTCTCTAGTATATTATAACACTTTTGAAGGGGTATACCAACAGAACAAAGGGGTGGGGGGGGATCTACTTTGTTAAAAACTAGAAAATGCAGTGTTAAACTGTGCTTGTAGCTAGCTGTTTTTGAATGCATTAACACGATTTAAAGGTTACAATCCAATTCAAAGATTTGGAGCTTGCATACAGTAATTATACCATATCTTTATTATGATGCATAAACATCTCTGTGGGACAATTTAGGTCAAAAGTATGCAAAATAGTTGAGATGTTCGGCTATATTCAACCTCTCCATAGTGGTATTATTTATTTAAACATGACAAGTCACCACAGGGAGTCTGAATTAATTAAAAATATTCTAGCACAGAACTAGACATTAATTGAACTCATCTGGATGTTCGCATGAGCTTGTTCACCTTGTAACGTTCTTGTTCTTTATTGGATTCATCGACAGATTTTTTTAAGGAAAGGAAGATGTTTGAGATTTTGCTTTAGATTTTGCGTTTTGATTATACACAAGTTCAACAATCTGGTTATGTAGCAGTGACATGTTCTGACACGCATGCTGACTAACTTGTACATTTTTTTTATGTCTCTTCGTCTGTATATTTTAAGCACAATCTATTATGTATTTTGTCAGCTAGGCAGAAAAAGTGTTGTCTTCATCAAAGTGGAAATCAAAAGTTGAATATTTGAAACCCATCAATTAAAGAACACAAATTGCCGACAATGACGTGCAGTAGGCATGACTGACACCAGTCCTGTGCTGGATAGAAGTGAAACCAATCCATCTACTGATCTCCCATCACCTGATTAGACTTCAGTAACACATGCAAAGTAAATTGCAGAAGATGGAAGAATAGTTTTAAAACTGTGAATATCCTAAAAAGTAATGTCCAGCAATTCATAAATACCCTGACAAATAATTAATCATTCCTATACAGTTGTTTTAGATTTCAGTTTTTGTTTTAGCAGTGTTGAGATTTGCTCAGGTAAAACTGCCTTCCAAGCTAATAATTCTGTCAAACTAAAATAAGACAATACATATAGCAGTGGAATCTAATACCAAAGTCCATAGGAAAAGGTGATTTACAATTCATGTGGTATACCTGCTCTGCTATCACTGTATTCTTCACAGATTGTGCAGTACTATTTTTGGAAGTGGCTGGTGATCCACCATATTTTTTTTTTCTTCCACTTCTCCGTAGGGTACAGAAAGGTATGCATTCATTTATCACAGATTTAAGATATTGGTCAGCTTCAAGACTTTATTAAATTTAGTTCATTGTATCGCATCCGAAATGATCGATATTTTCTATAGAACTGCAGGCATTTTCTTTATCATTAGGCCGTTGTTCAGAGCATTCACTGGGGCTAGTGTCTTAATACATCCAGAATAATTGTCTACAAGTCATTCTTTGTTGTGAATCTGAAGCGGTAGATCCTCGTAAAGAACTCCCCAGGTTCTACTGTCTAGGGGTTTATTACAGGTTGCTTTAGAAGCCATTCATCAGCTGCAGAGGTGGCAGGGAAGTGTTCTTCTCAGGAGAAGCTTGCTTGAAAGTCCTGATGGATCTGAATGCTCAAAGATAGCCATGTTGTTATAACGTATAAGTAGTTTACAATTACTATATGTGACCACTCCAGTGAAAACTCAGGTGAAACCAGTAAGAGCTGAAATGGTAAAACAATGTAAGAGACCCAAGAGGACCCGTGGCTGTGCTGAGCTCCTACCAGTGGATTGCTGCACGTACATGTAGTGAAAAAATTAAGATTCAAAAACTCTTTATATACCTCCAATACAAAACACTTTATATACCTCCAATACAAAACACTTTATATACCTCCAATACAATCATACAAGCACGAGATTTAAGTAGACTTTGGACAAGGCCTCAGTACAGCTCAGTGCATATGTTTGTATTAGAAACCACGGATATCCATGGAGTCAATTCGAAAGAGATGAAAAAAGACTGACCAAAACTTTACAATGTTTGATAACAATTGTTGACTCCACTCCCATTTATCTGTCTTCTGTCCAGTGATAGGGGTTTCCACTCTATCATTGCACATTCCTTTTTTCCACACTGTCATTCGCAACCTTTTTAAAAACGTGTTGTTATGATTAAATACTACTTATATACAGTATGACACTTTAGCATTAAAGTATATAATCATATTTTTTTATCAGTGTTTAACACACAGCAGTTCTTTATGCAAATTTAATCTAAAACAATTTAACAAACATAATTGTTTACCTGTTACAAGTTTATCTTTCTGGCTGGTGAAACAGAATGCAGTAGTCAAAGTTATTTTTATTAGTACAGGCATGTGCCATTGCAATAAGCATAGGGCACAGTTATATAGTTATTATACATATATGTTATACACACACACAGTACAAATTAATACAATCAAGCAACCCGTTGAGGAGACCTTAGTTCAAGTCATTTCATAGATGTACTGTAGTTAGCCTATCAGATTGTGGGAAAAAATGTTGTGTCATTCTGAAAGAGGCTCTAAAACAGGCACCGACCAGTATTTAGGTTCTCCTTGATCTTTATGCTGAGGAATATAAGCCAAACTCTGGCTGCATTTATATTTAATATCGGTGCAATCAATCAACAAGAAGTGTATTTCAGGGTACAGGAAGGGCAAACGCTATTAAGAGCCCACAGTATATAAAACTCGACTTACTATTTCTATGTTTAATCTAAAATGCTATTTATATATATATATATATATATATATATATATATATATATATATATATATATATATATATATATATATATATATATATCTCGGGGCCCATTTTTATTTATTCAATTAGGTATCCTAGGATAGACTTTATATAAAGTAAATTGCTAATTTTAAATCCAGAAAATGTCACAGGTACAAGGGTATTGCATTCTATATCAATCTCAGCATGGACAACATCTAATCAAAATTCATAGAGATCTCCTGGTTTCCTTACTAATGAAGTTCTGCACACTTTCCAATTTGTTAGTAATAGCTTTGCTTTACTTTCTTTAAAAAAAGGTATGCTAATGAAATGAAATATAAAAGTGATCTATTCCTCTGTCTCATTTTTAAAGGGTTGCAACCCTTTAACATACAGTGCACACACTAACAACCCTCATACCAGATTCACAGCATATTAAATCAGACTGCAGAATAATACATTACTATGTTACTGCTTTTCTGAGACTGTAGAGTCATGAATCCCTATTGCCTGGTGCAGTTGAGCTTAGCATTGTCATAGGACCTGGGTGTCCACTTCAGGACCTATAAGGGGTGAGACGATTCGTTGTGTATCGATGCATCGCGATACTTCACAACACGATACACCTTCGTGTATCGCGATACAAGCTTCAAATGAGTAGCTTACAACTGGCAAAAATGTGAAATAAATTACTTAACAATAATAAAAAGTTAAACCAATCCCCCCCCCCCCCCCAGAAAAAGAATGTTTCCTATAAAGCTGTTTATTATAGATGACAAAACATATCGCATTTCTTACAAGTTATATTTTATATATGCTCACCTTTCAGCGCACCCTAATAATGTTTTTATTTGGCTGAATGATCATTAAACTTTGATTTGGTTTCAATATGTTACTTTCTTTAAAGAAGTGTGTTAATCCTGATGAAAATGACTTTTTATACTAATTGTATCATGAATTTTAATCTAATAATTATTTCTAACCACATTTAAAAAGAGCACAGATCAAAACTTTTAATTTAGATTGTTGTAAAGAAAACACATGAACAAAGTTTGTACTTTTAATAGTTATCAAACACATTGCTTAGTATTTTTTTCCTCTCAGAAATGTGGTAAGGAGATTTGGTTAATTCAGCTAAAATGGATATCCCAGGAACTCTAGTTGACATACTGCTTTGTCTTTAAATTCAAACTAGTGGTTTACTACTTTGTGGGAAATAAATATCATTTATTTTTAACTGATTCTATGTCTGTAGAATTGAAATTGTAATTATTTTCAAGTCCGTCGTAGAGATGAGTTTTTCATTAGTAATGCGATACGTATTCTATCGTGACCTTGGTGTATCGTCTCACCCCTAGGACCTATGGTGTACACATGTATGGTGATTCTTTAATATGCATGGCATTTCCTAGAGTTGGCAGATGGGCCACGCAAAAACCAAACACATACAATCGCTATAGAATGATCTACTGTAGTACTATACATGTTGCGTTTCAAATTGTGTATAAATGAAATGGGAAAACAAATCCATCCACTAAACCCATCAAAGCAGGGCCATCAGGACCAGCATGCTACAATACATCTGCAGCACCCCATACCCCATACAGATGTTACTATTAAAGCACATTAAACAACAGATTTGGCACATATACTGTATTTGCACATTGTGCAGATGTGTAGCACCTGCAATGTGGCTGGTAAAACAGTCTGAATGTAATTGGGAGAATTCTATTGGTTTTTGTATACAATTTGTGGTCTACAGAAGAAATTGGATTGTGCTACTTTAAAGGTTCATTCTTTTCCATTGTATGGCTGCATTTGTGTTTTATTACTGTTTTTTTGTGTGTTTTTCTTTTAATTTCTCCATATTACCCACTATAATTCTATTTTTGAAGCTTACAAAACTACACTTGTGGCAATATTAATAAATGTGTGTTTTTTTTGTTTGATTGTTTTGTTTTTGTGTGGTTTTATTTTAAGCTTATTTAAATAATTACATAATACTGAATGACCTGGTGGTATGGCACATTTACACATTTTATTGATTTTGTTAAATTGCTTTTTTGTTTCTGAAAAGCACCTTTTGTTGTACATTAGGAAAAAAATAGAAGGAGCTTCATTTGATGAAGCAGTTACTATAAATCATACAGTATACCAGTAGACCAGGACTATGCTTGGTGACAGAGGCACTTTGTATTATTTAGTGACATTCTGTGACAGGAAAGAGCCTTGAAGTTTGAATACTCTAGAAGTATTCAAAGAGGGGGGTGGGTTCTTCTTCATCTGAGACAACAACACGATTCAAAGCCTTGTCTGTTTAGCCATCATTTTGTACAGTACTGTATAATACATCTATTAGAACTGCATTGTGTCAAACTTTTGGTTGCCTGATATTGATCCTAATTCCCATTCATAGTCTGTTTAAACAGCAAGCCCAAAAAGGTTTGTAGGCTATGCTGAGGTTTTTAATATATACAGTGTGGCTATGGCCATATAATATATAGGGTAGCATGGCAAGTGTTCTGCTTCCCTGACTTTGCTTTCCCCGATTTCACAGCAGGTAAATTGACATCTTTAAATTACCAGGATGGAGCTCAAATAAACAACCTGTTATCCTGCTGTCCAGTTCCTAGGCAGGGCTGAAACAGCAGTCATCTGCCCTGACCCCTCGGCTAAACATGGGTTCCTTAAATGTGAAATTCTAGGATATAGAGATGCAGAATTCTCAAAAAATAAATAAAAAAATAAATAAAAAAGCATTTGCCTGAATGATGCTATGCCAGCAGCAGCAACTGAGTGCCAGCTGTTCTGAGGCGCTTCATCTATTTAATCTGTGGACCTCTTCAGGCAGATGGCTCTTGCACTGGATTGCCTATTCTGAGTGCTATCTTGCAGGGCTCCTTTAATTGCAGTGTCTGCATACTGCCACCTTCTTGGGTCAACCTTAAGACCTCACATGTTCTCTTTATTTAGAACTAGCAGATACGTAGCAGAGACAGTGTTTCTTTTGCAGCTGGTGCCTGATTTCAGTCAGTACAATCCCATTAAGAGTCTTGGCCAAACTATATTAGGCTTAGTTCAGCAGAACACCCTGTACGCATTTGTGTCGACACTTGGTTATCTGTTTTACTGCAGGTAAAGACTGCAACATGTTAAACAATCCATACATTTTTTTACACTAGCATGGCCAGTACCACAAACAAAATAATCTTGTAGAAACTGCTACTTACAGCAAAAGGGTGTCATTCGTGCAGTGGAGCATATGCTGAGAGCAATGAGCTGATCCTGCAGCAGCTTTACTGTTTGCTGTTCAGGTGAGTGTCAGGCGCGCCTTCAACTTGAAAGTAAAGACATTTAGCGATCACCAAATGATTTGCCGTCGGTCCTTATGTTTCTCCTTGACATCAGTGAAGATGTGTACTTAAAAAATAGGTGCAAGACAGTAGCTAATTGTTGACTCAGGATTCCAGCATTTGCTTTTTATTATGCAAAATCACTTGAGGCAACAACGTATGTCCCATATATGCAGTAATATGCAGTACATGTTTTATATAGGTGCTGTGCAGGAGGGAGTGGACAAACCAACACACTTTTCAAAATCTGCATTATTATATATACACAGGCTGCACCCAAACCTTGTGGTATAATCGAATTACATGTATACAATGTATTTGATGGTTTGCAGTGCAGAGGTGAGAAAGGAACTGCTGTCTTCCTCAACCCTCTTCACATAACAAAGAAGAAAAACAAATCTCACGTTGGAAGCTCACCAATTATTTTCTCCCCACAGGAAGCTCTCCAGTTCAATTCACCTGACTTGTACTATTATCATCTACAGTACATATCCATCACTCATGTATAATACAAATATACACTTCTTATTTTTCATATATACATTTAATTAATTGAGTTCACCCAAAAACCTGTTCATAACCCATTTGTTTAGCTTTCTGCCTATCAAGAAGTGGAAAAATAAATACCTGTGCAATGCTGATATACGATGCAACAAAAGCACAATTTCAATCTCCATGAAAGGGTTGATTTGTTTTGCTTCTTGCTTTTTCATGTAGACTAACTATGGTTATTACATCTCGTATCATTAAAAATGATAATAGTATTCAATTAATTACATTTGCACAAGTGTGCTCTGTTTTAAATTAGAAAACAGTTTATTTATTCTAATAATGTATGTGTGAATGTAAGCTGCCTGCCATTCCCAGAAGATTTTTAGGAAGCCTTTTGTTCTTAATAGGTTGTAGTAATTAATGAGTTTACAGATAACATACTGTTCATGTTGTAGCACAGGAAGAGATGAGACAGCATTTCAAGCAATTCACAAGGGAGGTCTCAAAAGTTTAACAATATCAAAGCAATCAAATACACTAAACTAAAGCACACTGATGCATGCAGGATTCCTGTTTAAAGATAGACTAGTGATGTCAACAGCAGGTCATACTATGTGCTTTATAAGGGTGAAGTGAGTGTGTGCGTGTGTGTGTGGCAATGATGCAAAACAGGAGTTCTGTCTATAAAGACAAAATACAAGCGACTAATGTCAGTCGCACAAAAGTGGATCACAATGACCTCCATTCTCCAGATGTGCATGTAAAATGTAACTGTGACATAAAATACTGTACAGGTATTCCCCTGTGTATTGCTGTTGTTCTCAGTAAATGTTGGTAAAGAATGTCATAATGAAGATTTGCACACAACTGGATAAGACGTTCTCTATATAGTGAACACATGGGTCCAACACATCATTTTAATGATATAAACAGTGTCAAGTAAATACTACCTACCACCCTTAAACTCGATATTGATCTCCCTGTGTGACTTTCTTAAAACAATGTATGTATTTATTATATAATTATAAAAATAGGCCTGCTTTTTAGATTATTAAAATAGGCATAATTTAACAAAATAAGTAGATTTATATACAAAAAAACTTTTTTTGTATGCTTGAATGCTTTAAGTATTTAAAATTCCAAGCACACTTCTTATTGCTTCCCATTGCATTATTCTGATGGTATCACACAGAATAACACACAGCAGAAAGGTTGAATTAGTTTATTCACTTGAGATTGCATCTCATATCTCTTATGAACCAATTTCCTCACAAAATTTATAAGAAATACAAAGGAGAGGTTTCTCAAGTGCAGTTATTGTAGTACAGTATTTGTTCATTACTACTATTGTTGTTAAAGGGTGCACTATGGGTGGAGTGGTACTGTAATTCAGATGCACCTAGCAATGACGGGCTCAGAAGCTGTAAGGAGTGCACATAGACAACTGAGGATTATTGCCTCACTAGCTTGCCTGTACACCTCAACCCTGGGAATACTAGAGAAACCTGTTATGTCCAGCTTCCCTGCTGATAAACACAAATATCCTATCCTTTTGGATGTTCACTACTTCACTTTACAATGCATAAGACTCACCAGAGGTGCAACACGCATATTCCTTCTGTTTCGTATTCTGAAAGCATATCCTTGAACAACTCTGCATTCAAACATTATTCGATTGAAAATTACAATAGACTGATAATTGCACTGAGACCACCTAAACTCATTTTATTTAGGTTTCAAATAAGCCTTGGACGGAACAAAAATTGTAAATCATTCTGTCCTCAATAGACCATTTTAATGCCAGTTCCATGGGGGAACTGTGATGAAAGACAAACCCTGAAGCTCTTTTGTTTTGTTACTGTTACATTTATAACATTTTTCTGGCATTTGCTGACTTGTATCGTAACTTCTGAATGTTCATAATATATATAGAGAGATTATTTTACCTGGCAGATCTTTACTTTCATTGTCAACAGACTGCTTCAACGCAGATTAATTTCGAACCCTGTTTATGGCCTCTTTGCTACTGTCTTCAGATACTTTGAGCTCAGTCTCAATTTACATCCTCTCTGTTGTTGTTTCTTACCTTTACCGGTTTTTATTAAGGGGCTACAGGCTGCTCAGATCAGTCGGATCAATAACTGGCATTTCTTGACTAAACTGTTGTTTCCTACCATTACCGGTAATGAAAGGGATACATACAGGCAGCCTTGAGTGGATGTTGTTTGTTCATTGCAGATTGTGACAGCTTACACTGGGGTGTATTTAAATAGTATTGTTATTTCACAAAATTGCAGAAATGTGTGAAAAATTAAATGGTTATACATTTTTTTCATGTAAACCATTATTTTGTTCGACATTGTAGGCCTAAGAGCAAATATATTTAAGTTGATATACATTATGTATCAAAAAATGGAAAATAATCACTAGTGTATGAATAATGGCCTATAGAATTTGATTTACCTTTTCGGTCTGTAAAAACATATACATTTGCTGTTGTTTCTAATCTCTTGTCACACTTAAATTTAAAGATTTTAGGATGCAAAAAAAAAAAAAAAAATCTTTGGTTGTGCCCGGATTATTTTTTACAATCACTAATTTAGGATTCAAATGCACCCCTGTTATTTCCCTGTTTCATGATGCTATTCCGTTTGAAACATAGGATGATGTGACATGAACATGCCACTGTATTAACAACAGTGTCAAACATATAACTAAAATAAATTAATTTCTGTAGATTTTATATGTACTATACAAGTACGGATAACTTTCTTGAGACAGAGTTGTTTTGAAGTATACTGGCGGTATGTATGCAGCCTCTTATCCCTTCCAGCAGGCCTGTGCTTCGATGTATTTGGCTGCCCTGCTGTTCTAAACAGGGCCGGTGTAACCATATAGGCAGAACAGGCGGCCTCCTAGGGCGGCAAATTGAAGGGTGCGGCAAAAACGGTACATAATTACATTTTATACTTCACATTTCTTTAATCGTAAAATGTTCAACATCTTAGGTCACTGTTTCTTGTTCTGCAAAACTTATTTCTGATGTTACAGAACCATATCATGAGCAGTGGTGTAGTCCTTAATCTGGAAGTACGGGAACACTGGGGGGGACGGGGTGGTCATGCCGGTGCGGTGTCACACGAAATCTGGTCTCCCCTGGGAACAGGCTTGTGGTTGTTGAGCCCGTTACTAAGCAAAGGACGCATTGAAGTTCCTTGCGTATTCGAATGGGGCGGCGCATTATTGGATTTCATTTAATTACCCTGACAATGATTCTTATAAAAGGACGTTGCTAATACAGCATAATCAAAATGTTTTAGCGATTTTTTTATATCTCTGAAATTTTCCAATGACTCTCCTGGAAATCGCTAGATTTGTAGCTAGTTGCTTTTGGCAACAAATCTCGCAAAGGCAGCCCTTAAAGTCACTAGATTTGGCGAGAAATTTGCTTTGCTTGGCAACACTGCTTGAAGGCGCAGAAAAAAATATCTGATTTCCACACGGCTGCTTATTGCCTTGACACAACAAGGAAAAGAGTGCCATTTTAGCATTTTCATAACACACCGATAAAGATTATTTAGTTGTTTAAAGTTAATTGTTAATCAAGGATCTGCCCATAGAAAAAAGTACCAGAGGATTTGCTGTGCACGATTATATGATCACTAACCTACACGTTGGATACCAGTTCTATAGTACTTAAGGAATGCAATACAGTACTGTACAAATAAGGTACAATGAAAATGTGTTTGAACTAACCTGTGTATCCTGAATCAATTGTTATTCATAATTCTAAGCTCATGCATGGTGGTAGAATCCATTGATCATAAATATTGTCATGTAGAGCTGACAGTAGTCACTACTGTTTGTAAGAGTGATGTGTATATATTTGTATATAATTTTGTGGTGATGTAAAAAAACAAAAAAAAAACATAACCTGATGTACAATAATGTGTTTATACATTGAGATATATATATAATTTAAAAAAGAGTGAAAAGGGAGGGTGGCAAAATTTCATTTGCCTAGGGCGGCAAAAATCCTTGCGCCGGCCCTGGGTCTAGGTGGGGCTGCAGGCTCTCTTTAGCAGGGTTTGAAATCGCTTGCTCCTCATCAGCAGCCAGTCTGCGTTGTGTTTGCCAGCCAAGCATCAGCAATCACCTCTGATTTGTCTCTGTCCCCGAAGGGCAGCTACTAACCCCATCAGGGAGAAAATGACCAGCTTGTTGAGTTCACTGTCAGCTTGGTCAATTATGCTTTTAATGTCTTTTTAATTTGATTCCCTTCTTCAAACAGACAAGTCACTAACTCATTTACAGCACTCTGAGAAGTGACTGTTCTGCTTGCTTGTCACGATACATAAGGCACATATGGTCCAGAATTTCTGCACCTTCCAAACAAACACTTTCTTTATTTCCTTTTTCTTCTTGCTGCTTTGTTTTTCTTTCTTTTTATGACTGCAGTGGAGCCCAAAGGCCAGTGATTTTTCTGGTTTGTATTCGTTTGTTAATGACCATCCCTTTCTCTATTACTTACCATGCTTAATTTGAGTGTATTACTGTAATGCTCACAATAGTATTTACAAAGCCACATACTTGGTTTTGTTTGTGCCTGTTTGTTTGCCGTTTGCCACTGTACGCAATTGTATTAAGCAGTTTTCAATTCATTGATTTGAAGATGATTAATCGATCAATTAAAATAAAAGCCATGGCGATCTAAAATTGATTTCATTGTTGCATCTGTAATGTGTGTTATATTTTCATTTTGGAATATTTAAGTATAAATGCTGCTGATATCTGGTACCTAATCACTGCATGGGTTGTTTGTTGTTCAAACTTCTCCGAGGTCCATCTGCGATCAGACCAATTGACTTGCAGCAAAGGTACCAGTATACAGCAGTATATCTACAGCATTACATTTCAAGTAGTTACAAAACTAATGTAAAACAACAAGTGAAGAACTCAACAATTCTCACACAAAAAAGGGGGACTAGTAACAATAGAATAATAAAACTAAAATGGATTTTGAACACTGGTTAGCAATTGATTTAAAACATGGTTAAGATCTGTGACTACCTAGTTTGGCTTTAAAAATGAAGCCGATTTGAAACAAAGGACTAGATTGCCTGAACTTTGGACGGAGGTCCTTAGGAAGGCCATTGTGCAGTCCACCAGCCACTGACCATCTTAAAGTGATTTTTCAGCAGTAGACAGGTGATATTTATATCAAGATTATTAAGCATGGGGAAGAGAGTTGGACAGAGTATTAGAAACACTTTGGACAGTCAGGAAGAGACTGACACATCTTTTAAGGTGTTCAAATTGCCCTTAATACCTTTAATTATTTCAGGGGAGTTTAGCATGGAAAGATGTCGGATGTCATTTACATAAGCAAATGATCAGAAGGGCAGTCTATTTACATGCTGCATGCTATCGGTGTTGCCTTGCATGACGTAATACTAAAGACTGACAGCTCACCTAATTACGGATCTGATAAATAAAGCACTTGCTTTCACATACACTATTAATTACTTTTATTAAGAGTAAATGCTTTAATAACACTTTGGGGATTTGATTTCTAAATTATTTAGATAAAACTATGTTGTGTTAAAACAGTTATATAAAGGAGTAGCCCTTATGCACATGTATTTTAAATGAAAAAGATGAGTAGACCATATTAAAAGCAAAAAAGAGTGTAGTAACAGTGCATTTAAAACCAAGGAAACCCAGACTCTCTGTAACCTGTTTAAGAGCAGCATGCATAACATTTATTAGATTGGTCAGCGAGTAGCACACATGCAAGAAATAATCAGGCACATGTTTACAGTAATACCTTAGAAAGTATTTACATAATTTGATTGAGCATTTGAAAGGATTTTGAGTGTGCATAGGAGGAAATGAAAAGGCTGCAATATCTAAGTAATTAAGAACTCGCAAATAATTACTGAACTATTGGGATAAAGTAATTTTGGTATGGTGAGTGATTGTTTTCCACTACATCTCCTGGAGAAGCTGTGAATAACATGGTTATTGGCAAATAGAAAACTAGTTTAAAAAATAATCCTCTTGTCTTGTTTCAATGACTGTGTTAGGGAAGCTGTGTTGGAACAACACCTACCAGAGCGGAGAGGGAGGGGATCCTGCATGGCCTTTCACATAAAGAAACAAACCTTTCACCTCTTTGTAATTATAATCCCTCGTTAAAGTCCTTGTTTGTGTGACTTGAACAGAGGTTGAACAGAGATGCTTTTTTTAAGGTGGCGGTAGAGCCAGCTAGAATTATTTGTGTATGGTTTTTATCTAGCTGTGGACTTGTGCTAATTGCTTTTACATGCAATTAAGTACAAGTTCCAGTTGTCATTTTAGTGTGGTTTCAGACTCAACGCCATAGCTTTTATTTTCTATAAAGATTTTATCCAGTGCCCCCTAAGACCACAATTACTAATCCAGAATTCATAAGGTGACCTAGGTTATATTCGAGTGGATTGTGCTGTAAGCAGTCTTGTGAAAGTCATTCCCAGATCAGCAAGCAGTAGCACATATACATAGATCCTGCCATGAAGTAATCTGTCCTCAAACAACGTTGTTCACTTAATTGTCAAAAAACAGAAATTGAACTGCTTTGATAAATCCCATTCATAGAAAATGTGCGTAAAATGATTTCTCTTGCCAATTACCTCTTTGCAAACATATTCTTTTCAATGTCATTGTATAGCTAGTGCCACCCTCCCTCTTCACCACTGTGTTAGCCTAGTTCATAAGTGGAAGGTAATTTTGCTCTGCACAAATCTCTAGCCTAACTGAATTCTTCTAAGCTCTGCGTATGGGACCCTTACTAAGAATATCTTGAGTTATATTTGTGAGTGCGTATTTATACAGTTTAAAGAATGTTATCAAAAGTAGTGAAAGCTTTGCCGCCTTTATTGTAAGAGCGCATTAAAAGTCAGACGGCTGTTGTCATATTTTTTACTGGAATTGTATCTATCATTCCAATATATTGCTATTGACCAAGTGTTCTTTTTATAATCAGAGGGTTTGTTTTGGGGGAAAAAGTGACAATTTAGAAGATAAAAACATAAATTCCAGAACGAGGAAAGGCCATTCGGCCCACCTATGCTCGCTCACTTTGGTGCCAGCATGGTCCGTTAGCACTCAGGAGAGGAAAATACAAAAAAACCCAAACCAGGTTAGAAGGAGAAATGAAACCTAAAGGTCCTATTGTGGTCACAGAGAGGGTTATACAATATTGTTAATGACAGCATCCAGTCTTACCTCTAATAATAAAGATGATGTGATTATTTGCAATATTTATGAACCAGTGGTTATTGGCAAAGGTGTGAAGCGGGTGCAAATTGACACACTGTACCAATGAATGGTTAACAGAAGTTTTGAATAGGGGCATCTTTTTATTGCTTATTATGAACCTTTATAAATCTATTGTTATCAGAGTGCAACTAAACTGATAACTGAACAGCGAGATTTTAGGACACCTTAGTATGCACACAAGTGTGTACCACTTAACCATGACATTTAATTTCACCTAGGGAAGCTCAGTAATGGAATTGTTTATTAGGTGGCACTACAAAGATGGATTTGTAACTCAGAAGGTTTCGAAGCTTCCCTTATTCTCCAGGTAGCCTTTAAATTGGATGCTGTTGAATGGGGTTACGTTTTATTTCCCTTTGGCTTACTGGATATGGTGCTGCATCTCTAATGTTGCATCAAGGAATAACATAAAATCCTCAAATTCTGGCCGTCGGCGTGCCTTCTTGAAAAGAATCCCTAAATGTTATTGTTGGCCAGTGTAACCCAACAGGGTCATTAGGAGAGCTGAAATATGAGGATGATGCTCTGCTTCCAAATGAAATTTAGATGATATTTTAAACTAATTGTAATGCATTGACTTGCCTCGTCATCAGTTTGAAGGCTCACCTATGTTCTGAGCCTGCCCAGCTGTTGTCTGGATCAATTGGGGGAAAGATCTAGTTCCAGTATCATGCTTGCGAGAGAGATGAATAAACTTTAATGAAGGTGCATGAATGCTTGTTGATTAAGGTTAAGCAGATGCAGCTTTTCCCCTCAGTGTTCTCTTCTCTGTTCTTTCAGACTTGGGTAATGTGGTTTTAATAAGACCATGCAAACATTTGGCATGATTGACAACCTTTAATTTAGAAAGGGGGGGGGGGGGGGGATTCAGGCTGAAGTGCCTTTTTTTTTTTTTTAATTGAGACACACATATGCTGATAACCTTGCTGTATTGTTAACGTGCAGCTGCTCCATTGTTTGAGCATTTTTTTTTTTTTTTTGTATCTTTCTGCCTTTTTAAAAATGCTGAGGACATCTTGAGTTGGCTGCTCAAAGAGAAATGTTGCCGCTGCACCTGTTTTCGGCCATTTGATTAGATTGTATAACCTACTCCTTTTTATAATGGTGCATCGTTTAGCTGTGTAAGAGAGCTTTGTTACAAAATCAACATTGTCCTGCTTTCACATGTTTTCTCCTGTAATCTACGTTTCATACAAATTGCCATCCCGTACCTGTGGGTCTCCCTATCACTCAAGCCAACTTGGCATTGATCAGAGCACACTGTTGTGTGTATGGCGGCTTGCAATATTGTTTGTACGTTTCTTATTTATTTATTTTTTTTGTTGCAAACTTTTAGTTATGTTAACAATGTAGGAACATGGGTTCTGTTTATGCTTAACTACCGTTTGTATGCTTCGGGCTTTCCAGTTCCTTTCAGCAGTTCCTCGTCCGCGTTGCTTGGACCTTTGTGTGTGTACTGTACTGGTAGTAAATAATAAATAGGTCTGCATCCTATAACCTACAAGCTTGTACATTTAACTGGAGTTATAACAGAAATCTACAATAAGCATCTTAGAAAGGAATGATTCATTTTCATTCGCCATTTTATGTTGGGCTTCTGGGCACAGGTGCCCAGTTGAATGGTGTGACATTCCCTTTTAATTTGTGCAGTAACATTTTTCTTGGTGAATAATTATAAGAATTATGCATAGTAAGCATGTGTTTGTCAGTAATATTTCTGTCCCTTTACCTGGATAAGCATCATATTAATGGATGATGCTTATTACAGTGATGGGATGAGAATGCATTTCCTCTTTCGATATGGAACTATGATTATTTTACAAAAGATTAAGTAAATGCAAATAGGGCTTATTTACTACCCATATCATTAAGATATGAATGCTACCTCATTTTTATATTTATTATGAAAAAAGAAATAGCTTTTCAGAATTTACTTGGATAAAGTGTAATCCGTCCATAATTTGTGGATTTTCTTTATTGTAATAAACAATATCGGTAACATCATGAGAGAATTGAGATCACTGAAGTGCTTGGATAATGGACTTGGTATGCAGCATCAATTTAATTTTACCCAAGGTAAATGCTCTTATTGTATTACTTGTATTGTAACACTTAATGTATTTGCTTGCGATTGTAAGTCGCCCTGGAGATATATATATATATATATATATATATATATATATATATATATATATATATATATATATATTATTATAAAAATTATACTTCCTGGTCATTGTCGAACAAGCAGTCATCATATGCTGGTCAGAGCAAATGTTCCACTGTTTGATCAATATCATTGTTTTTTTCTAGGAAGAAGGGTGAGATGTAGCAAGCAACATAGCTTACAACATAGCTACTCTAACCTTGATAATCCTTCAAAAGAAAAGAATTAAACACCAAGGACCTTTGCCTGAATCAGTTAATAGACTGTAATCAAACTTATAGTAATACAGCCTGTGTACAAATGGATTCAAGGCACCTTGCCAGGCAATCTTTACATACAGTATACATGTTGTAGCTTTTAGCACTACTAGAAGGATTACTCAACCCAATTCAATCCTTCAATGCATTAGTCCCAAGAAAGCTGTCCTTTTAATATCTGGAGCTAGTGCATAATATTGTCCAGTTAGTCAATCCAGAAAAAAAATGTGGACAAGTTTCCTGGGAAACAAAATAACAAATCTGAGAGCCCTAAATATGTTTCTCCTCTTCAGCTGGCTATTGTAAAGCCAGCAGCTTTAAAAAAAAAAAAAAAAAAGACCTAATTCACTTAATTAGTTAATTTAATCAGCCATAAAGGTCATTATATACCATGTACGGTATTTACTACTGTACATCCAAGATACTAATTACTGTACTCAAAACAATGCAGTTATGAAAAACAATGAAGATCAAAACTCCAGTGCCTATTAGAATGGAAGAACCGTGCTCAGAGGTAATGTTTTAATGCTGAGCATTACTGGGGATGTATATTTAGTCTCTCTTGGCCGGTACAGTAAAGTTTTGAACCAGCCCTGTCAATTTCAACTTTTCACCTAACTGGGCTTTGACAAATACATGTGGGAGTTATACCTGAGACAGACCCAATTAGACTGACAGAAAAACATATTGTAAGCATGCAGTATAGCTGCATTACATTTACATAGCCATCATATCAGCAGAGATCAGAACATTACATCATAGAACACCTTACGTGTCTGTGTGTGTGTGTGTGTTTGTGTGTGTTTTCTTCTCTCACTTTTATTATTATTATTATTATTATTATTATTTATTTCTTAGCAGACGCCCTGATCCAGGGCGACTTACAATCGTAAACAAATACATTTCAAGTGTTACAATACAAGTACATGCTTTTTATTCTATAAAGGTGTATTTATTATTATTTTTTTATTATTTGTTGCATTAAGTCTGTTTTAAAGTTAATTTTATTTACCATACAAAACCAAACCCAAATGCATCATGCAGTTTCATAGCATGCATATCAGTCTATCTACATACCTACCTAATTTCACCCTTCAACGTGCTCAAATTCTGAGTGATTTTTAATAAATTGTATTGGGTGAGGTGGGTGAGTGCTACAGTACTATGACAAGCTCAGGCTGGGCTAAGAGGTTATGGTGTCTCCCTGTGTTGCTTGCTAGCTGCGATTCATACTACTGTAGCTGTACTAACTCGCACATTTATTTAATTTGCATCCACATTAAAAAAAAGAGGCTGTTGAATTAAAAAGAATAAAAAAAAAAAAATGTTTAATGTTCTTGCAATGAAGGAGGTCTTGATAACACACATTTTACCAAATGTATTCAGAAATCCTAAAATTCTGTAAAATGAGAAAAGAAGCTAATTTGTTCTCTAAAGCTGACAGGTTTGAAGAGCTACAGTAGCACACATGCAATTCCTAAACATTTCATTTAGTAATACAGCAGAACTCGGGTCATTATGCAGGGGGCACTCATACAGCAGATGTTTTGTTATTACTGAATGTGATGTTTGTGCATAATAGTTACCAGTCAATGTCCTTGATTGTTACATTCAGCCAGCCTAAGCAGACTTTGTAACTTACAATGTGGAAGTTTAAAGCCTTTTTGTTTACTGTTCCCTTTTAAATTCAAAAGTGTGTTTTTTGCTTAGTGCCAGGAAATTGATTTTTCTCAAATGTTGTACTGGATTTGTTTCCAAATGCTTTAAATTGTACAGTTGACAAAAGGCACAGCAAAAGAATGTACCACAAAAAGTAAGTATGCAGGGTAAATGAGAACAACTGAAAAGGTTATAATATATACAGTCAGCACTTCGTTATACAACAGATACACATCAGTCGAGTTTTACCGTCCTTGTATTAAGAATAAAATCAATCCCCATTTTTAATCTTTTGCTCAATTGCATTGCCTTTTACATTTTACACAGTTCTGTTCATGGGATAACATTTTGGTTTAATTTTGCTGTTGGGCCGTTAATGGGGAATTTTACATACTGCTACAATACATACCAGATTTAAAAGTATGTACTGTATTACAGTCCGCGTGTCCACAGTAGTCTCTTTTGGCAAGTGATACTTTCGTAATCGTACTGTTCTGAATTAAAATACTAATAATGTTGAAAATATAGTATTGTACCAGCAAAACCATGTATCTTTTTTATGCTTCCTGAAAAATGAGCAAGGGTTGAAATGGGCCAAAATGAAATAATCAGATATGTGTCGCACTCTTTTAACCATCACTGAAGTCAAAATTCTATATCAGATGTGTATTCTGAAAAAGGGTTGAAGTCCACTGTTGAGGTTCACAGCATGCTGCTTGAGCAAATGGGTATGGCACACAAACAACTTTAGAGCTTTGTCTCTACATCTCCTAATTGCATTTGAGAGCTTTATGCCTCTGTGCAAGCCCTAATTTCATTTTAGAGTTTATGTCTCTGCAAGCCCTAATTGCATTTTAGAGTTTATGTCTCTGCAAACCCTAATTGCATTTTAGAGTTTATGTCTCTGCAAACACTAATTGCATTTTAGAGCTTTATGCCTCTGTGCAACTCCTAATTGCATTTTAGAACTTTATGCCTCTGTGCAAGCCCTAATTTCATTTTAGAGTTTGTCTCTGCAAGCCCTAATTGCATTTTAGAGTTTATGTCTCTGCAAGCCGTAATTGCATTTTAGAGCTTTATGCCTCTGTGCAACTCCTAATTGCATTTTAGAGCTTTATGCCTCTGTGCAAGCCCTAATTGCATTTTAGAGTTTGTCTCTGCAAGCCCTAATTGCAGTGACTTCTCTGAACATGTGTAGGATAATAGATTGCTCCACACTGAGAATGCTTTGAGAATTCCAATCAAGGCACCTTTTATGAATTCATAAACCTGAGAGTGAATAATCACACATCTTAAATGGTCATTGACACAATTCATTCCCACTCTTTTATTGTAAGAGATGAATCACTCTCTTTGTTTCACATGCCTCCAGATTTCAATCTTTCAGGTTTTACACCTCTGATTCAAATTTAAAATATGCA